>NC_133791.1:4797069-4803153 GCF_003597395.2 Chelonoidis abingdonii
TAAGACAAACAAATTTGTTTACATTTACAGGAGATAATGTTGCTTGCTTCATATTTACGTCACCTGAAAGTGAGAACAGGCATTTGCATGGTACTATTATAGCCGGCTTTGCAAGGTAGTTACATGCCAGATATGCTAAACATTTATATGCCCCTTCATGTTTTGACCACCATTCAGAGGACATGCTTCCATGCTGAATTTAAATTGGTATTCTATGATTGTTTAACTGTGCGATTAAAACTGCAATTAATTGCGATTATTTTTTAAAATCATTCGACAGCCCTAATTCTAACTTCATATGCCAAGTCCAGCTTTGGGGAAGGGGATGATAAATTAATCTTATGTTATCCCCAGAGACTCACTCTCAGAAAACCAGTCAGAAGGTGTGAACAACTGAAATAGCTGTTTGTCTCACCACCAGGCATACAGGAGAATTCATCACTGGAGAGAAGTAAGGATGAAAATAGATAGAGAAAAATGATACGGAACAATACAGTGGTATCACAGCATGATGTGTGGGGAAGGTCCTGTTCCCTACATCTTTTGCATTTTGTCTGCCACTGACAATTACAGATGTGAAACTGTAGGGAATGGGATGAATAAAATCCTGTTTTCATAGAAAATGGAAGAAAACTACCTAAATTGGAGCCAGTATTGCACATGGCACTCTTCTCTATACCTAGCAAACATCATAGTCGTCTTTCTGGTTTTTTGCACAGTGAAGTTATTATTGTACAAGCCCTTTTTCAGGAGCCACCTTTCGAGGCTGACAGTTTTGCTTGTTTAGTAAGACTGTTCTGGTGTCACTGGGAATCCACATACTTACTCAGTCCTTTACAGCCTGGATCTGGCTTGATGAATACCCTGGTCTTGCTATGTGATGATATCCTCCTAGCAATGGACAATAGCCAGAGGTACATGCTGAATCTTTTAGCTTTGCCATCAGCCTTTGATACTCTTGACTAACGATGAGGTTGTCAAGTATCAGAGGGGGAGCTGTGTTAATCTGGATCTGTAAAAGCAGCAGAGTCCTGTGGCACCTTATAGACTAACAGACGTTTTGGAGCACAAGCTTTCATGGGTGAATACCCACTTCATTGGATGCATGTCTGGATTTCCTATTGCTTTACATTCCAGCATCTAAACATTAGGACAGTAACAAAGTTTCTCTGTTTTCTGTAGAAGGGGCAGCATTTTAGCTAGGGAGTTTTAAAACCAAAAATTACATTTGGTGTTAGAGAGCACTCTCTGAACATTCTTCTTACCATACTGCCACCGGGTGGTAAGAGCTGGACCCAACTAAGAACTGGAGAATGCAGCATTAGCGAAAACTATGCCATGTTGTGGGTCAGATCTCAAAAAAGGCTTAGGTACGTTCAGCTACAGACACCACAGCATGGACAGCTCCCATTGCAGAGATGTGCCAGGGCTCTGCATCAACTCCACTATTGGGGAGGTACCAAGTTTCAGCCGGAAGAGATTTCCCTCCCAGGCAACAGCAATACAATATAGCAATAGCAAGTACAACTGAAGTCAAACACTTGAACCATTATGCAGGCCATGGACCTGCCAAGCAGTGCTGGTTCAAGGGCTGATCTTAGTTTGTAGGCAGTAGGAACAACTAAAACACACTTTCCAGGGTCTAAGAAAGTATAAAAGTGACTTAGCTGGCCTAACTAATGCCATGAAAGACCCCATTAAATAGTTAGCAAGAATGGATGCCATCCTTGCTAACTGATACACCTAACAACTCAGATGCTTGCCTACCAGTTTTTCCTTTGTCAGGTTTCCACACCCTATTCCATTAGCTGCAAATCCTCCCTGCCCTCAACCCAGTTGTCTTGCCTTCTTGAGGCAGGATTTCAGTGTGATGGCTTCTAAATCCTTCTCCAGGCATAGGCTCTTCAACCAGCCAAACTGCTCCAAGCAAGTCATCTAGAAATGTTTCCTTCACCAGCTATGGCCAATTACCTGGTAGTTTTGACAGATGGATTCAAATTTATTTACCTTGACTGACTATTATTGTTCCTCCACTCTGCAGGAGATCACCGCAGAAGTTCCCTTGGATGCCGTCCGCATTTGCCTGAGGGAAAAATAAAGCTCAAAGTTCATTGCAAGTGTGATTCAAAGGCCTCATCTTGAGGATGCTCAGGGCCCTCTCAAAACCCACTCAAGCCAGCGGGCAGAAGGGTCCCAGATGCACCCACTGAAGTCATGCAAGTGCTCAGCACAAGTCTGGTCAGGCCTTTAGAACAGTGGCTCTCAACCTTTCCAGACTACAGTACCCCTTGCAGGGGTCTGATTTGTCTGGTGAATCCCCAAGCTTCACCTCACTTAAAAACTGCTTGCTCAAAAAAAAAAAAAAACCTGACAAATACACGTGTCATAGCCACACTACTGCTGACAAATTGTGTACTCTCACCATAGAGTTATAAAATATATCAATTGGAATATAAATACGTACTTACATTTTAGTGTTTATACTGGTCTATAGGCCATACAAGTCATTGTATGAAATTTTAGTTTGTACAGACTTTGCTGATGCTTTGTATGTAGCCTGTTGTAAAACTAGGCCAATATCTAAACGAGTTGATGTACACTCCCCCCCGGAACACCTCTGAATACCCCAGGGGTACATGCACCCTCTAAAGCAGTGGTTCTCAACTGGGGTACATTTCCTACTATCTAGGCTCTCACCTTCGTGACAACTTCTCGAACTGGTTTCCCCAGAGCAGCAGGAACTATACTCAAGGCATTGTACCTGGGGGGGCAGAAAGGACATGTTGGTTATCCTCGGCTACCTTAATTTAGCTTAGTCAATGAAGCTACACCAGTTTACACCTGCTGAGGATTTGACCCCCAATAATTAAGCTCACAGGGAGATCAGCACTCATTCCGTGCAGCTTGCTGTTGAATGTTGTCACATTAGCCAGAGGTTCTCCCACTTCACTGTCCTGCAACTCACTTCAGATAAAGTTACTACATGACACCATGGTGGCAGCAGGGGCAGGGAGAGGAGGCTCCAGCCCGAGTCTGTGACCCTGGGTGAGAGGGCTGTACACAGGGGGTAGGGGGGAGAAGGAGAAAGCTAAATTTGACTCATTGTAATGAACACCCTAAGCACCACCACAAATCCCCGTGGTCAGTGCGTTCCAGCACACCAGCATGAGCTAGCCAGAAGCCACTGAGCTCAGGATCTTGCTGGTATGCCCAGGCTTTCAGTTTTGATCCAAGAGCCTTGTATGTTTGCCTAGGTCTCAAACCAAGTACAGTCACTTAACCATTAATGGTCCCCAGAGTAATGAAGCGACAGGCAAGAGCTGGAGCCCCAGGTGGGTTTGTACTGAGGGAGCCCTGCAGTTTGCCATGTGGCAGCCCTTTCCCACAGGAGTCAGAGACCATTAGAACTACACTGGGGCAAAGCTGTCTTCTCAGTTGGAGGACGGGGTGCTGCCTTCTGCTATAATGGGCCCCAGTCATCTTAGCTACGTCCCTTCAAATTGCTTTGATTAAGGGCTGAGGTTCTCTTAGAGTGGGGACAAGAAGTCAGTAGGAGCCACATACCTTTTGAAACCCAGGTCATTGTAGCACTGCTTAGTCTCATCAAGATAGAGTTCTAGGGAGGGAAAAAAGATGAAGTTAAAACAACCAGGGAGGATGTGCCATCTCAGCAGTATTTGTTTTATGTCAGTCTGCAAAAAAAATCTCAGCAGCAGCCAGCAAAGCAGCTCAGTCAAAACATGACTAGTCTCTAGAACAAGCTCACAAAAAAGCATCATCATCCAGCAAGATATTGCCTCAAACCTAGTTGTTGTCTCCCCTACCCTTCCACCCACGCCTATAACCCACAGAAGAGAGCTTCCCTGAAAGCTCCCTCCAGACACTTCAATACATGTGCTGCCAGGCACACACCCCTGTAGTATCTACAGGCCATCTGTGGCATTGCATGAGGATCCATGGCAGTTTTATACTGAAGAAGGGTGTGGCATGAATGTTACTCAGGAGACTGGTCCAATAGCTTGGCATGGAGGCAGCACATTTTGGGGTATGGACAGAGGGAGAAAAGAGGGATGCTCAGAAGTGGAGCTCAGGCAGGAAATCAGGTTCCACAGAGCTAGTCAAGAGTGGGACAGATCTGCAGATGCAGGTAATCAGTGGGTGGAAGGATATGGGTAACATGTAACCAGAGACAAGCAGGTGACTAAGCCACCTTCACAACCCCCAGATCCTGGCCCCAGCACTGCACTTGGCTGGGCTTAGTACAAGTTAGCAAGCTAGCAAAGATGCTCAGCTCTGAAGTCTGGACTGCCAGTCCCAATTTTAGAGGTTGGAGAAAGGCATTTGCTGGAAGCTGAAGTTAACCACAGAACATGTACAGCAGGCTTCCCCATGCAGCTCTTCCAGTCAAACTGGGGCTGGTTCTAGAGGATATGCCCCAGGGACAAGGCAGACTCCATGCCACCATGTCCTCGGCCTCTCTGCTGAGACTCCCAGCAATGCACAGGTTTCCTCCACCTGGTTATGCAAGTACAGTATCATTTAACCTTCCAAGCAGCTGCTGATGCCAAGCCCGCTGAGGGCAACTTTTTGGAGCCATTAAATACTAATTACACCTTGTTCACATCTTTCAACTCATGACTACCCAGCATACACAGGAATGAAATATAAGAACAATTCTAGCATGGAAAAGGGGGTGTCACCTTGTCAGAACTCCCTGGGGCAAGTCCCAGCTCTGCCCTCAGCTTGTTGGGAGTCCCATTTAAGCTCCCTTGCTCCAGTTCATGGTTGCCGTGTAGCTACCTGGCTACACAACCCACCATAAATAAGTGAGGTTCAGCCAGAGAGCAGCACATCTGGGCATGAGGGGTTGTGCTCAGGGCAGGCCTGCACTCTGGCTATTCCCCAGCTGACAAGGACCACAGCACAAGTTAGGGCAGCCCCAGAATAAGGGGGCATGATCAAGACAAGTTTGCAGATAGATATGGATTTGGTAAGTGATCAGTTCAATCTGGTCTTTAGCTGTGACACTGGGTACCTTCCCCAGACCCATGGAAGAACACTTGGTAGCTTGAGCACTCATCTCTCTCACCAACAGAAGTTGGTCTAATAAAAGATATTACCTCACCCGCCTTGTCTCTCTAATTTCCTGGGACCGACACAGCTCCAACAACACTGCATCTCTCACTTAATCACTTCCCCTCCATTGCAGGAGCCTCAGGCCTTAAAGCACCCAGTCCCTCCTATTCTCTGCCTGTGGCACAAAATTGCGGAGTCTCCCTTGGGCTGTAAGACTTTGGTCTAATTTCAGTTGCTGGGTGGCTTATGACACACTGGAGGGCAGGCTGGGTGATTGGGTTGTCCCTTCTGCCTTGAACTCTGAGCCTCTGCACCCCAGGTTTTGCATGAGCACAAGGCTGAATAGAGGCTCCTGTACCTTGCTTTCTGAACTGAGTGCATCACTTCCCCAGATGAGACAGGAGAGCTCAGAAACTCTTGGAGGGGAAGTTCCCACCCCCTAGTCCTACCTCCTTTGAAGTAGTTCCCATCGATGAACTCCTGCAGGCCTACCCTCTCCGGCCCGACTCCGATCAGGCGGACGTTGTGACTGTCCAGCAAATCTTTCAGTTTGCTGGTCTCCTTGGCAATCCAGCGGCAAATCTGACAGCCAAACCGCCGCAGGAAGAGCACCACACATGGCTGGTCCCGCCACAAGGCCCGCAGCTCCACCACCTACAGAGAGGCATTACCAGTAGCCACAAGGCCAGCACGACGAACGCATCCTAACAGAACTTACAGATTACAGCAACCTCAACAAATTCAAGGGCCACTGTCCACTGACAAACTCATCAGGTGGTTTGTTTGAAGAGTTAGGAGGAGTTTCCAGTACAGTAATAGAGGGATCATTATCTCTGCCCCTACTATGTGGTTGTCTGGTTTTAGAGAGAAGAGGAGCAGAGAAACATGGCGTGAAATGCACCCACAGAGGAAACGGACTATGCCTAGAAAACCATGACGAGGCCTATACACAAGAGGCCTACTAGTCAAGCCTACTCAGCTCCTAGCATTGGGGCCAAGTTAACAGGA
>NC_133791.1:4803830-4918548 GCF_003597395.2 Chelonoidis abingdonii
TTTTTTTTTTTTTTAAGACAGGCAGTGTTATTACACTGACTCATGTCCTTTCCACTTGGGGTGGAAGGAGATTATTAATTATTACTACAAGTCTGAAAAACAAAACAAGAACCAGCCACCCACCCCATCAAACAGGGCATTTAACAGAACCTGCTGAGGTTTATTAGGGACACATCGCCCTGCCAGAGTGAGACAACTCCCTGCTGCATTTACCCCTCAGCGGTCTAGTGTTAAAGGAGGGCAAGGCAGGGAACAGCCGGCTGAGAATTGAATTCGCTGGCCTGTGCCAACAAACAACCCCCACCGAGCACAACATGGTACAAAGAGATTTAAGGGTGTCTAAGGGGACCAAGAGTCCTCAGAAACAAGCAACATTCTCATAACTGATTATAAACCATTTCCACTGCGTGTGTCCGTCCCTCTCGCCCCGCACCCCGTTCAAAGGGCTTTTCTCGCGTTTCTGATGCGGGGAGCCGCCTTTCCTGGCCGGGAGGGCAAGGGACGGGCTGGACTGACCCTAACCCAGGGACCCCTCGCCCCTCGGCAGCGCTAGCTGAGGGTCCAGCCGGGCCTAGCCCCGGGGAGCGAGCCCGCTTCGCGGGGACCCCTCTCCCCCAGCCGTGCTCCTCACGGCCGGGAGAGATGCGGACCCCCATCCCCGCCCCACTCACCTGCCCGCTCACTGCATCCTTCAGAGTGTCGGCTCCCACCTTGGCGAGATCCACCGCGGCCATGGCCAGCTGCGCCTGTACCGCGCCCGCTCCCAGCCGGTTCTTTATAGCGCCCGCAGCGATCAGCTGAGCTGCACGCGCACGTGACCCTGCCGGACGGGAGCCACGCCCTTCTCATCTCTATGCATAAGCTAGCAGCCAATCAGCGCCTGCGGGCAGGGCGAGGCTCCTCCCAGGGGCTGTATGGGCGGGGCTAGAAACAGCTGGGTCAAGGAGAGGGGCGGAGCTGGGGATGCAAAGGTGAGCAGTGCAGGGAGCATCTGCGGGGGAAGGGCAAGGGGGGTTGTGCAATGCTTGGCTGGAGTGACTCGGCTAAGGAGCGAATGGAGCAGTGATTGCAGAGGCTGAGCTGTGCCATGTCCCATAGGGGAGGCTCACAGACCTGGAAGGGACCATGACAGGTCATCTAGTCTAGTCCCCTGCACTCACTGCAGCACTAAGTATTATCTAGACCATCCCTGACAGGTGTTTGTCCAACCTGCACTTAAAAATCCCCAATGATGGAGATTCCACAATCTCCCTAGGCAATTTATTCCAGTGCTTAACCAGCCTGATGGGAAGTTTTTCCTAATGTGCAACCAAAACCACCATTGCTGCAATTCAAGTCCATTGTATCTTAGCCTGTCCTCAGCAGGATGCAAGAGCTTGGTGAGGCTACAGAATGCGCTGGGTACAGGGCTCGGCGCAGCACCCCTGGAGAAAGGAAATAAGGATGTTATGGCTAAGTCATGCAAAAGGTAGTTGTAGCAGGATTGGTGCAAAATCCATGGGGGACTGAAATGAGGGGGTGCAAGAATTCAGAGGTGGAAACTTTTGCAAAGCAGATGCATGGAAGAGTGTGTAATAAGAGGGGCCAGAAACGAACCCATCCAGAGCAAGGATGAGATGATGCAAAGGCACTCTAAGGTTGCATGAAGGAGCCTGTATAAGGCCAGGGGTACAGAAATAGCAACACACAGAGTGGTTAAATCCTGAGCATGGTTATTAATACTCAGTGGGCACTTGCACTTTACCTGCAGATCATTCAGGGCTTGGTTAGAAGTTTAACCCATATGCACCTGCTGGAAATTTGTGTGCATGCCTGGGGGAAAGGCAGATAAAGCCCAGGAAATGCCTTCCTGTAAACTATGCTTCCTGGCGTTAACCACCAAATAACTTCTGAATCAAAAGGATATTTCTCCCTCTACGGAGATCACTAGAGTGGCACGGAGACAAATTGCTGCTCAGAAAGGCAGTGCTGAATTGCAGCATAGTAATTCTTAGCTCCTGTCTCTCATCTGAGGATCTTACACTGTGTCATGAACATTAGCCAAGCTTCCCCTCTGGCTGGGAGGCAGGGATGGTTAATACTGGTAACATCAGAGGTGACCAAAGGAATGAGGCGAGACCACATTGTCTAAATATCCAACCACCTTTCATGCAGTCAGAGCCCCTACTGTGGTACCCCTAGAACTGGTCAGACAGCCCTGTCCCCAACAAGCACTTGTTTAAACCCCATTCTTCCAGCTTCTCCCTCAAACCAAAACCACCCACGCCTAACTAATGGACAGGAGAGAAGCCTATTACATTATTATCGCCTCCTCCTACACTCAAGGCACATCTCTGTGGTTTACCCAGGTCACACAGCAAAGGTACATGTGTGTCACAGACCAGGCTGGAACCCTGGCTTCCTGCTGCCAAGCATGGGCTCTCACCACCAGGCCGCAACAGTGAGTAACACAATAAATAGTTGTTATTAACAATAGTTTACATTCCTCTAGCGCCTTTCATCCGAGGATCTCACAGTGCTTTACGAACAATCATTAACCATGGCTAAGATTAACGAACATTAATTAAGTAGAGATGAACCAGAACCAAAACCTCAGCTCTAACCACCTGCAAACGCTGAGGAAGCTCCGTTTCAGATCAGACCTTCCTCATTGCCCCCTATCGCTATATAGTAACTCCTCGCTTAACATTGTAGTTGTGTTCCTGAAAAATACTATTTTAAGCAAAATGACATTAAGCCAGAGACGGGCAAACTGCGGCCTGGAAGCGTTGTAATCCATCCCTCAAACTCTCACTGGGAAATGGGGTCTGAGGCTAGCCCCGCTTCATCGCTCCAGCCGGGGAGCGGTGTTGGGCTCCTGCCCCATGGCTCCCAGAAGCAGCAGCACCTCCCCACTCTGGCTCCTACACATAGGGGCAGCCGGGGGTCTCTGCACACTGCCCCCACCCCAAGTACTGCCCCTGAAGCTCCCATTGGCCAGGAACTGCAGCCAATAGGAGCTGCCGGGGCAGTGCCTGCAGATGAGGCAGTGTGCAGATCCCACCCCGGGACTGCCCCCCCAACCACCTTCCATGCCCCAACCTGCTGCCCTAGTCCTCATCCCCCTCCCACCCTGCAAACCCCTCTGTCCCAGTCCGGAGCACCTTCCTGCACCCCCAACCCCTCATCCCCAGAGCCCGCACCCCCAGCCAGAGCCCTCATGCCCTCCCACACCCCAACCTCCAATTTTGTGAGCATCCATGGCCCATCATATAATTTTCATACTCAGATGTGGCCCTCAGGCCAAAAAGTTTGCCCACTCCTGTGTTAAGCAATTCCAATTTCCCCATAAGAATTAATGTAAATGGGGGGGTTAGGTTCCAGGGAAATTTTTTTCACCAGACAAAAGACTATTTTTTTAATACATATACATACACACATATATATACAGCATAAGTTTAAACAATTTAATACTGTATACATAGCAATGATGATGGTGAAGTGTGGTAAAGGGGGAGAAGTCAGAGGGTGGAAGACGGTGGGATATTTCCCAGGGAATGCCTTGCTGCTAAATGAATTAGCACTTGGCTAAGCCCTCAAGGGTTAACATATTGTTGTTAATGCAGTCTCACCCTTCTGCACTCTACAGAACACAAGCGTGTCCCTTTCCTGTCTTTAAGACTCCTCATAATGCAGCCTTTCCCTACTTGTCTGCTTCTGGATCTTACTGCATCGCCCCCAGCACCCCCAGGCCTCCCACAATGGCAGCCTCCATCATCCATTCATCTGTCTCTCCCACAAGCACCTTGGCTCTTTCTTCCCCGGCTCACTTATGCCTGGTTCATCGCTCCAGACTAATCAAAAAGGCCACCGCACTCTCCTTCAAATCCCTCCGCAAGACCCACCTCCACCTTGCCACAGAATAATCGTCATGCTGATTTTCTCTCTTGTACTGCCCCTCATCCAAGCACAGCAGTGCTTAAATATATTAATGAATGAAGCTTCAAAGCCCCTGTTCTCCCCACTGACAGGACAGATGCTCTGGGGTGAATGTGACTTCACTATCTTCTTTCATACGCATCACAAATTGATACCTAGATTGCCCAGCCCTCCGACTGCGGCTTTATCAAGGGTAGCAAGTTGGTGCAGTCCAACCTCCGATCATTATAAAAACGTTTAGCTTTATTTCCAGCCATACTTCTTACCTGGGATTTTATCTTACCCATAGAGAAGGTTCAAAGCAAATCTGATTAACAAGGGACAATAAAGGTACAGATTTAACATAGGATGAGATATTAAGAGCTAATACTTACAGCACTAATACATTTCTGTTCCAACCCGCTGTTGCCCTGTTATAAAACTAAAGCTATGTATAAAATCCATTTTGACTATATGTTTTGTGTTCACCTGGTCCAATACGGAAGAGCAACTGGTCCAGCAGAGATTCCTGGATACCCGTGGTAAACATCTGTCCCAAATCTGGACTTTAGATCCAAATCTGGTGCTCTATGATTCCCCCAAGCTTGTCCAAGCGGATTATTCTCGTGCACTAGATAGGATTCTTGCTCCTATCAGCCTCAGTACCCCAATATCCCTGGGACCCACAAGACCAGCAAGCCCTGGGTCCCTATCTCATCCCCCAGTCCCCCCTTTCCTGGGTTCCCAGACGATCTACTATGCTCCTTGAATACACCCACAGGATATTACTTCCCCTGAGCTATCTTAACCTAGATTAGCTCACACAAGTGATTCACCGCCTTTGTCTCGTAGCAGTTATAGAGAAAAACTCAAACACAAGAGAACGTTGATGTCTCCTCTTCCCCTATATACTTTTTCCCGAAGTTGTTCCGGCCTGGGACATAGAAAGTTAACCAGAACATGGTGCCCCCCCTAGCCTGTCACAGAGGTAGAAGAGCTCTGGGCACAGAAATTCCTCTCCCCTTTGCTCACTAGGAAAAGAACTCTCACAAGTTTTAAAAAGACAATTATATAAAAAAAAGAACTTACATATAACAAACTCTGCATTAAAACTCAATACAGGGTATGGCTTATAAAAATAGAAAACAGTCTGATTAAAAATACCCAATTAACCACTCCAGCAAATCAACACACAGTAAATACAACCACAAACACATAACAGCATGCTTGGTTTCTTTGTATCACACTTGATAGTAGAATATAGAAAGAGATTGATTACAGAAAAGCGTTCAATCCATAGCGGTGAAACAAAGACCCCGAGTTCCTTTCCCTGCAGACTTTAAAAAAAATCCAGTTCTCTGATTGGTCCTCTGGTCAGGTGCTTGATTCCCCCCTGTCCACCCCTTACAGGTAAAAGAAAATTAACCCTTACCTATCTACTTATGACAATACTACGTTAAGTATTTGTGGTGTGTGAGTAGGAACTCTCAAAACATTTTAATCAATAAATGGAAGTTTAAGTGTAGTTACTGAATGAAACCAAGTGCCCAGAGTCCGCTGACATTACACCGAGCAATGTGTCCGTGAGGAAAGCTTCAGCATAACAGGAGACAGCCAGAGAGACTAAAGTTACATTGATGATGATCACTAGAATCCAGTGAAGAGGGATCTTCCTCCTGTCCTTGGTCATTCAGCTTTTTCTAGATAGGCTTGAGCCTTCAGAAGAATCCTGTGCTGGTGGTCATTTCCTTAGATGAGTAGTAGAGACTCCTCTCTGTGTTCATCCTCTATCACTTGCAGGGCTGACGAATGGCTCTCTCTCCTCCCCTACTTCAAAAAAGTGCATCTGCTCTTGCCAGTGTTTGTTCAGGTGCTGTGAAGGGTGGATGTCCCAGAATTTTTAGTAGTTTCCTGAACAGGGAGAGCTGCATCAGTCCCTTCCTTTCTAGTCCGTATCAAATTTTCCATAACCTCTTCGTTTAGCTCATCCTTTAAAATATGACAAAGTAAAGCAAACAGATGATGAACGTTCAGTTACTATCAATCAAATGGCCAGTACATTTTCCTAGCACCTGCTAGAGTTCTCTTAGAATTTGTTTTCTTATTCATTATCATGAAGTATTAATGCTTATTAATGTCACTCCCCATTTAGAACAAAAGTGTAAGTTATACTGTCTGGCATGATTTTTTCTATAAATAGTGTCCAATATTTGCTGGACAGATCTTACTCTGTAATTAGCTAATTTTGCATCATCTTAAACTGTATAATGCCACAAGGTAAAGATATAGATAAACCCGGCATAAAACAGCAACTGTTTTAGAGATGCCCGTTTCCAAACCAAATATGCTGAAAGAGACACAAGGTGGGTGAAGTAATATCATTTCTTGAACTAACTTCTGCTGAGGGAAGAGACAAGCTTTCAAGCTTCCCTGAGCTTTCCTTCAGGTCTGGGAAAGGTAACCAGAGTGTAACAGAGCTAAATACAAAGTTGGATGGATTGTTAAGCGTAAGAGGTTAACATGTTGCAAGAAACCACTTAAAATGAAGTGGGCATTTATCACCTCTGCAAGTCATAGGACAAAGCAGGGTTAATAGGTTAGTAATTGTTGTAAGGACCTGTAAAACCAGTGTCACTGTTTAGACCCTGATTGTTAGTGTCTAGCAAAGTTATGAATTAAAGCTTGTCTTTGAAAGGTGTGGTGCAGGTTTCCTTTCAGGATGAGGAATAAGTCAGACAGGCAGTGACTGCTCTGTGAAAAGTGTTCACCCATGGGTGACAGGGTGGTTTTGTCTTTTATCATTTTTCCAGTGTGAGTTCCTTCGAGTGTAGTGATTGTCTGGTATCACCCACATAGTTGATGGGGCATCTGATGCACTGGATGAGGTACACCAAAGGCTCTTCCACCAATAAAAGAAAGATCTTACCTCACCCACCTTGTCTGTCTCATATATGCTTAAGCAGCTTGGCTTCAGGTTGCATGCCTGGGAGTTTAAAGAGCCAAAAAAGTCCATTTTAACTTCAGATTTTAAAGATTCTTTTGCTTTCAAGTGTGCTATCACTCAGGGTGGAATTAAGAGTCAATCAAGCCATTTGTTACTAAGGTTCATTACATTGTTTGGATTATAGATGTCAGTTTACTGCAGATTTTCACCCTGGGCACATTTAATGCTGAATAATAATATTTTGCACTCCTATGGTACCTTCCATTCAGGGATCTCAAAGCACTTTACAAACATCATGGAGCAAATCATGGTCTATGCACAGCCCAGGTAATTGGTTCTGCTGCTTCAGGGCCTTGCACAGCCACAGAGCATGCATGTGTAAGAGTGGGGGCAAAAGGGGGTTTACTCCGACTGATTCAAGTCTCACAGTACCCCCAAGGTAGGTATTTTTCCCATTTTACAGATGCAGACAGTAAGGCGCTTTGGCCCAGACCCTCCAAGATATTTAGGATCCTAACTTTCATTGAAATCAGGAGCCTGAATACCTTTAAAATCAATAAACATTAAATACTGTTGTGGATCTGGACCATAATGTATAAGTGACTTGTTCCCTAGTCCCATAGTGACAGAGTTGGGGAATAAGATTTAAAAGTCCTTGGTGTTAATCTCATTTGACCAATGGGGACTTTAGAGTTTATGCGCATACACATTTGTTCTCAGAGACTCCTGTGGCAAGCAGCCAAAGCCATGGCAGAGACACTCTTGCCATCCAGCAACCCCTGCTCCAGATGCTTGTGCATAGTAAATAAAAGACCAGACAACTCACCCCTATGTCCTGTGCAG
Source organism: Chelonoidis abingdonii (assembly GCF_003597395.2). Taxonomy (NCBI): domain Eukaryota; kingdom Metazoa; phylum Chordata; order Testudines; family Testudinidae; genus Chelonoidis; species Chelonoidis abingdonii. Next base: position 4,811,515 of record NC_133791.1, read on the forward strand.
CTGCAAAGAAAAAGGAATCTGGTCAGAAAACAGTCTGCTGCATTTTGTACTGACATTTTTCTGTATGAATGTCCCCAGGCCAAGTCCTGCCCTTAGACGCATGCACAGCTCTCTGCGATTCAGGGGGGCCATGTGGGTGCACATCCACAGAACATGGCCCCACTGTGCTGGGACTGCGCTTTGCACTTCACTTAGCAGCATCTTGAGGAATCACCCCGCTGGGAGAGGAAGGTGGTTAGGTGACAATGCTAATCCAATGTGACTTTGGGCTCCAACAATGATCTGCATTGATACATCACCTAACCGCTAGGGATCCCAAAGAGTTTTGCAAACAGCAAATCACACATCCCTATAAGGAGGGCATTATGTCAAACAGCTACTCTAGGGGGAGGCAACCTATGGCACGTGAGCTGATTTTCAGTAGCACTCACACGGCCTGGGTCCTGGCCACCGGTCCGGGGGGCTCTGCATTTTAATTTAATTTTAAATGAAGCTTCTTACACATTTTAAAAACCTTATTTACTTTACATACAACAATAGTTTAGCTCTATATTATAGACTTATAGAAAGAGACCTTCTAAAAACGTTAAAATGTATGACTGGCACGTGAAACCTTAAATCAGAGTGAATAAATGAAGACTTGGCACAGCACTTCTGAAAGGTTGCTGGCCCCTGAGCTACTCTATGGCACAGGGAAATTGAGCGATTTGCCAAAATTCACACCTCTGGTCATTGGCAGAGCTGAGAATATTATCAAGGAGTCCTGATTCCCAGCCTCCAGCTATAACCAGTAAACAATGTTCTTTGACCTGAGATCATGCTCTTCTCTTGGTGGATAAACGATGGGGCAAAACTGAGATGCTTATTTCTGCAGCAGGAACCAGTTCTGAGTAAAGCCCAAACTCCCGTTCCATTAACATCACCGCTCCCGCAGCAAATGAAGAGGGAACTTTGCAAGCACATATCAGATACAAGCAGGAAAGATCATAAGCAGGGGAGAACTGGTTCGGGTTCCTTGGAGAATGTGAACAGCTGGTATTTCTAGCCTCTGGGGAATCTGGCCTGAGAAAAAGACCAGTTTTAGCCATGAGTTGGGGAGGGACAGGATCCTCTCGAGCTGGGCACTGCAGCTGGTGCTAAAGCACAGCACCCTGGTCTGGGACCAGCCAGCTCACCTCAAAGTAGGTCAAATTTAGGGCCAGTGGATATTAAAGGCAACCCTGTAAAGAAGAGAGATTTAGACTCTCAGAGGGATTCTCAGTATGAAGAGGCAATTCCAGTTACAGGTTGGCATGTTCCAGGGTGAATCAAAGACCATTGTGCCAAATACGAACTCAGCCAGTCTGACTCCTTTAGAGACCCTTTGACGGGTTTCACAGGTCCCATGCTTCTCTTACTTACGTGTTAATCCATCTTTCCTCTTCTTCCTCCTCCATAAAAAGTACACTGCTACAGCCACCACAAGTACAATTAAAACTAAAAAGACAATTATCAATGCCATCCCTGTGGCAGAAAGGCCTCTTTTTACACAAACTGCATCAGAAGTGGCTGTCCCAGCCTTTCCTTCGGTCATCCCTTCCTCTTCACACCTAAGACGAAGGAAGACATGTTAGTAAACATGTCAGCATATCCACAGCCTTCTAATGGTCTTAATATAGTGGATCAAATATGATAAGACCCCATCCAGATTCTGGGCCTGATCCTGCAGTCTGGGGACAGGCCAAATTCCCACACATTTCAAGGCTGCAGGATCAGGCCCTTTGAGCGGTAGACGCCTGCACATTGGAAAATTATGTTATAAGGTTCCAAATTTTTAACAGAACATAGGATTAGACTGAAAAATACAAATACAATAAATTCACTGTACTGACCTCAGAAGTTTTTACTCGCCCACACCTCAGCGCAGGGTTCTGTGTTTTCAATGGCAGTGTCACTGAGGTACCCAAGCAGCACAGGAAGTGGTGTTCCCACGCTGACTTGGGTACGCCTCACCAGGAGTGGAAGTTAGTTAAAGGACTTACTGGTAAGCCAGAGTCCTGAGCAGGGGGGCAGGGCCTTTAAATTCCCAGGCCCTTTAAATTGCTGCCAGAGCCACGCTGCTAGAGCCCTGAGGTAGCAGCAGTGGACTGGGGCTCCAGCGGTGATTTAAAGGGCCCAGGCTCCGGGCTACTGCCACATAACCCCGGGCCCTTTAAATCACAGAGCCTCAGGGGCTCCCATCTGCTGCTGCTACCCCAGGGCTCCAGCAGCGGGGCTCAGGAGGCAATTTACAGGGCCCGGGGCTCTGGCCGCTGCTGGGAGCCCCAGGCTATTTAAATCGACAGCCTGGGGAAGCCAGTACAGTCGACGGGGTACCAGCTCTTGCTGCTACGCCGTACCATACAGTATCAGCTTACTTTCACCTCTGCTCCTCAGACAATCATCCATAGCACAGCAGACCCTAACTGAGCCGAAGGGCCAGATTCACCACTGCTCTACAGCCCCTTTGCACTGTTTGTGTGACAGGCGGTCTGTGTGGTTGGGATGGGACCTTCACCTGGCACAGGTGGACCATAGTGGCACAGGGAGCAGGCCAGCGATGGATTGGCCCAGGAAGGGGGCACAGCCAGGGCAGTTCTACCCCCCATTCATGGCCCCTAGGGGGCTGTGGTCACTGGTAAACCTCAGAACTGACCTAGCCTGCATCAGGAGCTGAACTGGCCCCCAGATGCCCACGCCAAGGAGGCAGAAAGGTCTTTAGGACGTGGTGGATAATCAAAGAAGGAGCCGACTTACAACTCTTAATTCTAAAATGTGCCATATGTATTTGCAATCTGTGTTCTGTGAGGGGCAAACCCTACCTGCTGCTGTGCAGCCATGGGGCTCTCTGGCCATGGAACTGTTACACTGCAGGGGTGGCAAGTCCCAGTATGGTCCAGGACCTGATTCCACACAGTCTCTCTGCCATGTCACCGGGCTCTGTGCAGGGAGGACCTGGCAGAGGGGGCTGCATCCCATGTCACGTTCATAAACAGCCCCGAGGTGAATCCAGCCCTCACGGAGAGGGCCCAGGGTACAGAAAGAGATTCCTGGGGAAAGGATTTCCCCAACACACAGCTCACAGCCCTACTGATTTAAGGTTACGTTTCCCAGCTACTGAACTTCAGGGCATCTCTAAGCAGGTCTGATATAGCCGCAAAATTCAAGTACAAAAAAATAATGATGAATGAAAGAAGAGAACGCAGCATGTAAAGTCGGTGCAAGGGAAAAGGCCACGTGTAGTCAGAGTCACCTACTTGGTCCATGGCTGACAGCTGTGTGACATGTTGGTTGCTGAGAAGGTTCCATCAGGGCAAAGCTCACATACGTTGTCAATGAATTCTGTGCCTATAAAAGAGGACGACATAACTGGATTCTTTCCTGAAAGTGGGGCCTAAAGGAGCTTTCATTTCAGAAAGGTCTCCAGCCACATCTCCCCACTATCACCACCATGTTGCAGAGCCTCTGGGTCTGTTTTATTCTGAAGCCTCCAATTCCATATGACCCTGATGGGGTAACAGCGGGAAGGGAACTCAGGTTTTGAGACTTGGACTTGCAGACCTAGGTGTATATTAGGTCGACTTACAGCCACTGCAGTAATTACCCTGGTGGTGCACGTCCACACTACCCTCCTTGGGCCAGCAGTGCATGTCCTAACCAGGAGGGCTTCCACCAACTGAAGAGGGGAAGCAGTGTGGGGAGCAGAGGGCCCGGTCTCTCAGCTCTGCTGGCAGCTCCGTGCGGGGACCCTGGCTGCCCCAGAGGCTTCTAGCGGGCTGCCTCCCCACATCGTCTGTTGACACTGACATAATGAGGTCCCTTCCTAGAGTGTCATTGTAAGGCGCCTGTTTGCCTTTTCCTGCACTTCTCTGCAACCTCCCTTTCTGTCCCAGTGCAAAAATGCTACTGAACAACCTGGGTGACATGTGAATGGAACAACACCACACACTCTGCTTCTCAACAGCGGCTCCCATCCCAGGATCTCAAAGAGCCAGGCTCTCAGGGCGTTAAGCTCACATCACCCCACTCAGTGTCCACCTTCAGAAACAGAGCAAAGAACCATGAGGTACTTTTGGTTAATCTGGAACTCTTGCCCTTGATCAAAGCCTTAACAACGGACCATGGCCTGGATCCACACCCACTCTCTGTAAAGGGACTTAGTGTCTACAGCACTGATGTACTCCAGTGTAATTAACGGGGATTCTGCACCAGTAGAAAATGTGTTGCTGAACAAGTCTGTAGCACTGTGGGAGCTCCAAAAGGGGTGTGTTTAGCACACTTGTCTTCCTAACAGAATTCTGTGCCCAAAGGTGGGCTCGAGGGGGCTCTGTTTCTGGTGTGAAAGCAGAAGCTGAACTCACACTGCACTGTGCTGCTGCGTAGGTGGGCTGCCAACATGTGCAAGTACAAACCCAGGGCCTCATGCAAAGTGCTGCCTGCAAGAGCATCATGTGAGTGTCCAATGACACCCAGAGGAGTCGGGGCTCCTCACAGCCTGTGACACACTTAATAACCTTGCCCCTGTGTATTTCATGCTTGTTTTACAGGGAGATGGCAGCTTTGTGTCTGGGCTGCAAGGTGAACATAGCCCAGCTCTAGGGCAGGACTCACGGCAGGGAATAGCAATTCCAGAGTGGAAGACCCCCAGCAGCTTTCTCGCTCCCACGTCCCTTCCCCTCATGTATATTGAGGGAGCTCCAGCTTGTGCGCCTCTGCTGAGCGCAGCTGGGGCAGTGTGTGCCAGGGACAGAAGCAGTCAGGACCCAAACCATTTCTGTCTCAATAGGTCAAAACCGATTCCTACATGTGACCAGTAGGCAACTCCACTCCGTCAGCAGGCTGCAGCATTCTGCACAGTCCTAAGGGGTGGCCCTGGGCAGAGCACAGTTCAGCAGAGACTCCTGCCTTTGGGAGAAAAGGTCAAAGGTGTCTCACCAGGCATTGATGGAAAGAAGTTCGCCACAGCTGTTACCTGGGCATCCAGCTCAGCACCTGCTCTGACACCACCCTGGAGCTGTGCAACTGTGTTACAAATGGCAGTCACGCTCCCTCAATGAGGGGGGCCCAGCTACAGCCCAGCCACTCTTCTGGCTGCTTCCCCAGCTCACCAACATCACCTCAGTCTCCCTTGGATCTCAGCCAGTTTGCCCTGCTCCAGATTCAGTCTGTGACTGAGAGTTTTGCCTTGGTATTACAGAAGTTATGTTGCCTTACCAAGTATTTTCACCTTAGAGCCAGGGAGGCAGACGGTGCAGGGACTACACATTTCACAGTCCCCGCCTGTAGGATGCCTGCAGAAATCGCCCGGGGCGCAGCCGCACACAGTGTTCTTCGTATATGTGCATTTTTCTTTTACCATCAGTCTGGCTCCTAAAGGAAAGTTACATGCATCACAAATACATTTACACAGGAACTAAACAGAACAGATACAAAATCTATTGTGCACCCCCAGTCCTTGATGATCCGTGGTACAGGGCACAGGAGCTAGAAGGGTTTGTTATGATGACTCCATTTCGCAAGTGTTGCCATGTAAACAGAACCATCTGGAGCCTGATTATCTGCGGTCTTGCACCTTGTGTATTTACATCTGTGCAAACGGTGCATGCAAAATGCGACCAAATCAGCGTTCTCTACTCAGCTGCAGCTGAAATCGTGCTTTGCACCCACTCTGTGAATAATGACAAAGGCGGTGGAGAATCAGGCTCCCAGTAGCCACATATAAAGGACTTCAACCTCCAATCCAGCTGGCCACTAGAGGAGCAGGCCAATGTAGTGGGATTTTGGTGTGGTCATAACACCTGCTACAAGACCTGTCCTCCTGGCTGCCCAGCTGATCCCTATGTGCTGGGACGGCCTTTGGGGCCATAGGCAGCTAATGTAACTACAGCAGCCTGCAGGCTGCTCTAATTCATGCTGGGGATGAGGCCCTGATGGCTTCAGGAGTAGAGGACACAATGGTTGCTTACTGTCACTCATGTCACTCCTGCTTCCTGAGGTATGTGCATGTTCCTGAGCCACTGCTCATATTCTGGGATCTGAAAGGAAGGTTATAACCTTCCCAGTGTACAATACTGATCCTGAGGGTGCAGAGCTGCTGCTCTAGGCCAAGAAATACCATCTGAAAGTTTGATTATAATTATTGTTTATTCTGTTTGTTCTACTTCTGCTAAATCTAGAGATCCACTTTCCTGCTGAGAAGAATCTCCCTGGACGATTCCAGAGCCCTTAATCAGTGGAAGATGTGCGACTGAAGCCCATGCACTGTGCCAGAAATCTCCACTTCAGTGATTTGCTTGAGATTGCAAGGAACTCAGTAAAAGAACTGTTAACAAAATCCAGGTCTCTTGATCCTGGGTCCAAACAACTAGGCTGCTTTTGTATGCGTGGGCCAGGTGAGACAACTTAGAAAACACTAATTAAAATCCACCCCCCCATCTACACACACACAGACCAGCTTCCTTACCTGCATCGCAGACTTTACATCTCATGCACTCTGTTAGGCCATTGGGATGCTCTGTATATGTGTCATCCACACAGGGCATGCAAGTTGTGCTGCTACTTGGTTTACAATGTTTGACCACCTTGCTCCCTAAAGCAAACAAAACAATTAGCTCCTGTGTAAACCAGGCTAATATATTTAATGCATTAATCCAGAGATTGCAAAAGCAGGTAATTGTGCATGACAAATGCACACGCTATGTGTGTGGATTATACATGTTGCACACAGCACCACTAGAAATAAAAGGTAAATGTCTCAGAACTAGATTGCCAGACCTGAAATCCTCCATTTCTGCACAACACAGGTACAGCATAGACAGAAACAATATCATAACTCACACCCCTTCCTTAGCAGCAGTATCCCTAGCACAGTCATGCTTAGACTCTGTGTAACGGACACAGGACCTTTGACAGATGCATGTGTTCCCACTGTGCCTAGTCAGGATCTTGTCCCTTTAAAAGATGCAGTTATGAGTACTGTAGTTCCTCCTAGGGGGATGGAGAATCCTCAGGTGAAGCCAGTGACTGGAGGGATCCTATGGCCAGAAAGCGCCAGGGGACTAAGGATGTCAGGTGACTGCCTGTGGCCAGGCCTATCCTACTATAAGAGGTAGATTGAGAGGTGAGGGGCTGGGGCAGTGCTGGTGTCCACAGCAGCCTGCTGGACAGCTGCTTGGGGCAGGGCTGTGGCTGGGGTGGGGCTGGCAGAGGTCCCTGTGCGGAGGAAAGATCAGTAGGGTCCTGATACAAGGTGACTGTGAGGGTCTGAGGAAGGGCAGGAAGGGCTAGGGGATCCCAGATGCAGGGCAAAGGGTGAATACAGTGAATCCTAATGGGGACAGTGTATTGACTGTTACAGTCAATCACAGCAGAGATCTGGGTCCTGGGCAGTCAGGCCTAGAGATTGAAACGAGAGTTCAGCCAACCGGTTAGAGCTGAGTCCAGCAGGGCAGGGTCCAGGAACAAGCCAACAGTCAGTGCTGGAGTGACAGAAGCCAAGTGCAGGAGCCAGAGGGTAAAGTGGGGTTGTAGTCAGAAGGCGCAGCCAAGAGTCAGAAGCCAAAGGGTTAACCAGAGTCAGCGGCAGCTCCAGGCCCCAGCACGCCAAGCATGTGCTTGGGGTGGCATGTCGCGGGAGGCACTCTGTTGGTCTCCAGGAGGGCGGCAGGCAGGTCCCTTTGGCAGCATGCCTGCGGAGGGTCCGCTGGTCTCATGGCTTCGGTAGAGGCGCGGGACCTGCAGACCCTCTGCAGGCATGCCTGTGGGAGGTCCACCGGAGCCATGAGACCGGCGACCGGCAGAGTGCCCCCCGTGGCATGACGCCGTGCTTGGGGTGGCAAAATGTCTAGAGCCGCCCCTGACCAGAGTCACAGTTGGGAGGCACAGCCAAGGGTCGGGATGGGGGTCCAAAGCCAGGACAGGGGTGGGGTAAGGACTGGAAGCCGGCTGGAGCAGGGCTAGGACAGAGCAGGGCAAGCCCAGCTGCGGGCAGAGTGCACATCGAGCAGCCGCTGCTCTGCTGTGGGTGCCAGGCTGCTAAGCAGGAGTAGAATTGCTGATCCAGCAGCCACTCCAGTGCTGTGGCTGCCATGTCAGTTCCAAGGCGATGCAACTCGGCTTCCTGGTTCCAAAGCGATGCAACTCGGCTTCCTGGTTCCCCAGCAGCCAAGTTAGTCAAGACAGCAGGCTATCAGATGGTCCTACCTGACCTGGTCTCTGAGGAAGAGAGGTGTTACGGAGAAAGTGATTTGCCCAAAGTATCACAGTACGTCTCCTTCTGTGTCCCAGGCCACAAGAACCATCCTCTCTATATCCTCCACTGACAGGTGAGTAACAAGCAATGAGATGTTTACATGGACAGATCTGTGTCCTCACCACCAGCTAGATTCACAGTAATAGAGGTGAGCAAGCTCTCCTGAGGAGGCCAGACAATTGGACTCTCTAGGGAAGGGTCATGATTTTTAAAGAAGCAATCAGATATACCTACCAGCGCCGCACATGGGACAGCATTCACCATTTATTTCATATTCGCCTGGCTCGCATTGTAGAGCTTCCAAATGAGGTAGTTGTGTCGTCAAGAAAACGACAAACATCTTTAGAGAAGAAGAGAAGAAAGTTTCTGATTCGCATCAGGGGCTGGTACCACTGTGGCACTGCTTAGCCTACCCGAGCTGGCAAGCACATTCAATGGAGATCATAATGATGAACAAGATAATAATGATGTTGTCTAGAAATGTTACCAGCGCTATTACATTTCCATGATACTTTTACAAGTTTATTATCATATTTTGTTTTACCCTCTAGGGTATTGCTGTGATGCTTTGAGATCACAAAGAAATCCAATTTTGTCTCTTGAAATAATACATAGAGTCATTCAACTAACAGAAAGAAATGCAAATTCCAAAGAGGTCATTTTAACGTCTTTATGGTGTCACCGTTTATCTCTGTTTCTGTGCTAACGGCACCACTTGACAGCTCCACAATATACCTCATCTTTAAGTAGACATACAAAGCTTTCAAATGATGTGTGATGTGTATTTGTATAGAGAGACTACAGTACGAGGACCAAATCGGTGTTGTCTGCCACTCGCCTATCAGCCCCCTACTTTGCCATTTCCTCACTACCACTCTCCACATTCTGGGTCAAACTCTGCTCTCATTGAAACCTTGAAGAATTCTACTGACTTTAGTCTGGTTGGAATCCAGCCTTTACAGCCTTGGGACATGATCCTCCATCCCTAGATCATGTGAGTGCTCAGCTCAGTTTGGTCTAATCATGTGGATCACAGTGATGGGGTTGGATTCATAGACTGCGGCCTTTGACATTTCAGCTAAAGCCGCCTTCTGTTCTGATTTTCTAAATCCAGAAGCACGGGGGATACCTTGTTAGCCACTTGGAAATCATAGTCTTTTTTCTTCCAGTATAATCTCTTTCCCTTTTACCCATGGTGTGTTTTGCGGAGTACTTGCAATACAGTTGAAATTAGCACCAGTTTCAGTTTACACTGTGACCCCCAAAATGGAAGGACTGACATATGATTGGCCATGGAAAGCCCCAAACTGAGACCCAGCAGCACAGCTTCTGTGTGGGCCAAGCGTTGTTCCCTGTGCTGACCTGTCCCTCCTTACAGCCATGGAAACCCTGGGAGGAAACAGCAGATACAAAACAACAAACTATGGGGATAGAGCAGCAGCAAATTCAATACAACGCACCACAAGGAGCTACTGTCCATTTAGAATCCTCAAACATTTCCCCATTCAAAGGGCAACTGTTGGGGGTAGGATTGTTTGTTTTTCTAAAATCGGTGTCTGTTAAAAAAAAAATTCTGCTAATCTGCAAAATGAAAAGTCAATCCACTTAGACCGCCAAGCTCCAGGCTAAGTATCCGCTGATGAGAACAAACCAAAATCTCCCAGCGGTATTTATTTCCTACTAAATTAAGGAAGAAAAGTTTTATTTTAAATATTCATTTTTGTTGTTCTTTGCGGCTTCCAGCAGATGGAGCCCAACAGCTTCTAAAATGCAGAAAGATTTTCTGGAACAAGACAGTAAACAAGCTCTAATTCCACACCCTGTAGTTTGCGTTACTCAAATGGATACATGTAAAAAAAAAAATCAGCTTCCTGGGATCTTATCATGAGTCACGGTAGATTCCCACAATCCCTCCCCGCCGCCACATCTGCACCCCAAACCTCCCCCCCCTCCGCCCCGTGTCTCTGCTGGGTTTGCTGGGCAGGGCCGATCTGTCGGCTCCGTTTTATTTCAGGAGCTTTTGGGATGCACTTACCCAGAGCATGGACCTGAGAACACACCGCAGAGCCTGGCTGCTGCTGCCCCCGCTGGGCATTGAGACTCTGCCCGTACGGCTCAGCGCGGCCTCCGGGTCCCGATCACTGGCTACCAGCTGCTGGCCTGAGCGAGCGCGGAGCCACCGCCCTGTCCTCGGGTGCTCGCCCCATGGATCCCCCGCGCCCCTCTCCGGGGAGCTCCCGGGCCCGCTAGCAGGACACAAGCCCAAAGTTCTGGTCCGGTTCCGACTCTGATCCAGGCCCAGCGGCCCCGCAGCAGCAGCCAAGAGACCCAGCTCGACCCTCACTGAAAGTGAAAGTGAATTCTGTAAGCAGGCGGGGACTTTCCTGGTAGGCTGGGCTTTAGGGTCATATCGTTGTAGGGAAAGAGCCATAAGGCAAACTCACCAACGGCGCCAATTAGTGGGGGCAAGGGAGAGCAGCCCCCCCCCCGGGTTTCATACAGGAGGTGCAAGCTCCCAGGTGGAGCACTCAACTGCTGCACAGGGTTAGTGTGAGGTTGTGCAGAGGAGAGGTGCCGGGGACAGGGAGTCAGTATTTTGTTTACAAACAGAGGCTGGGTGATTAAGATCAGAAAGGGCTGGTGCTTAAATGAAGGGTATGGAAGTTTAGCTGTAAAAGAGGAATCCCTCCGTGGAGGAGGGAGAGGGAAGAGGGATTGTGTCAGAGAGGACAGGGGGTTTGGGAAAAATACAGCAAAGCACTGAGCCTAGGTTACATTCAGAAAAGGGGGAGATTTGGGAGCTTAGGTGAAAAGAAGGGGTCAGACCTAGAGCAGGGTTAGCAGTGTATAGAGAAAGAAGGAGTCCGCTGGCACCTTAAAGACTAACAAATCTTTCTTTAAGGTGCCACCAGAGTTCTTGTTGTTTTTGTGGATACAGACTAACATGGCTACCTACCTCCTGACACTTGAGTGTATAGAGAAGTTCCCACTCTACCTGTGGTATTTATGTGGCCCCATCCCCATAGTATCTGAGGCTGCGCCTCACAATGTCTAACCTATTTCTCCTCCCAGCCCCTTGGTGAGGTAGAGCAGTGCTATTATCCCCATTGTACAGGTGGGGCACTGAGGCACACACAGATTAAAGGCCAGATTTTCAAAGGTATTTAGGCACCTTGTGAGATTTTCAAAGACACTTAGAAGGTTTGGTGCTTTGTAAACCCCACTAGATTGATCTTTGGGTGCCTAAAAACCTTTACAATTCTGTCCTTAAAGCACTGGCCTGGGGTCAGAGAGGAAGTTCCCGGGGGGAATAGAACCCAGATCCTTCAGGGCTAGCTCCCTATCCAGCAACTCTGATAGATAGGAGCAAAACCAAGGCAGTCAGTTCTCTGAGACTTCAGCAAATGGTCCCAGGATGGATGCCATGGCTGACAGCATGAAAAACACCACCAAGGTTAGGAAGGATGGAGAATGAGAGTAGCTCACTTAACTCCCAAGGGGTGGCAGGTTCTGCCTGTGCTGGGCTGCAGAGCAATGGCTGCTGTGCAATTTTACATTTTAACTGAAAACCATTTTGTTCAGCCATTTTTTGTTCTGAATTAGAGAAAAGGTAGGAGGAATGAAAAGTTGTTGTATGACTATCAGGTGTGTTTATGCCTCAGATTCGTAGGATTTCAAATGAAGTGTTCTCCCTCTGCCATGTACATTGGCCAAACCAGACAGTCTCTTCATAAAAGAATGGACACAAATCAGACATCAATAATTATAACATTCAGAAACCAATCAGAGAACACTTCGATCTGCCTGGTCACTCGATTACAGACCTAAAAGTCGCAATATTAGAACCAAAAAAACTTCAAAAACAGACTCCAAGGAGAGACTGCTGAATTGGAATTAATTTGCAAAATGGACACCATTAAATTAGGCTTGAATAAAGACTGGGAGTGGATGGGTCATTACACAAAGTAAAACTATTGCCCCATGTTTATTCTCCCCCTGCCCCAACACTGTTCCTCACACTTTCTTGTCAATTGACTTCACTATCTTCTTCTTTCATACGCACCACAAAATCAATAGCTAGATTGTCCAGCCCTTTGACTGCGGCTTTATCAGGGGTAGCAAAATGGTGCAGTCCACCCTCCAATCTTCACTATAAAAACCTTTAGCTTTATTTCCAACCATATTTCTTACCTGGGATTTTATCTTACCGCTAGAGAAGCAAATCTGATTAACAAGAGACAGTAAACGTGCAGGTAGACTGTAGGATGAGATATTGAGCAATACAACATTTCAGTTCCCACCCTCTGTTGTCCTGTTATAAAACTAAAGCTATGTATAAAAACCACTTTGACTACATGGTCACCTGGTCCAATATAGTCAAAAGAGCAACTGGTCCAGTTGAGGTTCCTGGATACCAGGAAGTGTTTGTGACTAGAAAGTCCAGCATGATATGTGAGTGGGTACTTTCAAACATTGCAATGAATAAATGGACGTTTAAGTGTAATTACTGAATAAAAGCCAGGCTACATCTACACTTGAGTTTTTGTGCTATCAGTTTCACCGGTGATAGGGAACTGGTGAAAGAAAAGCGCTGGTTTCTGTACTAAGTTACTTCCACAGGATCAGAAAGTGTTTACATTTGCGCACGGCAGGCAGCTATCCCAGAATAGGTCTTGCGGGAAGCAGGTGTGAGTGCAAGGTCCCAACAGCGGATCATTTGCTCTATGGAGCACCCATGGTCATTTGGCCAGATGAGCACTTGCAAACAAAACAGGAAGGAGAGTTTCAAAGCTCCCACAGGGGGAGGGCAGGTGTCTGTTTACCTGGCCTTGGAGCAGCAGAACTGCTGGCCAGAGTGATCACCCTAGGCACTTTGGGATATCCTCTGGAAGCTAAAAGCTGTTTACACAGGAAGAATGTGCCTCCATTTGCACATCACTACAGAAGGATCAGCATTAAGAACTGTATGCTTCTCATCGATGTGGTTTGCTGTTTGCAGTGAAACTTCTGTCAAGTGTAGACGCTCCCACAGTTTTTGTGCAAAACAGGGACTTTTTGTGCTTTAAATGGCAAGTGGAAACATACCCCAAGAGCCCAGAGTCTGCAGATATTCCACCTAACAATGTGTCTGTGAGGAAGGCTTCAGCATAACAGGCCTTAGCCAGAGAAACTAAAGTTACATTGATGATGATCGCTGAAATTCAATGAAGAGGGATTTTCAGAAGCCTCCAATCCAATCACACAGCCAGGGCTGACAATGGCTTTCTTTCTCCCCCGCTTTGCTCTTTTCTTGGTTTGTTCCTAAGGAATGGTCTCTGTCCCATTCTCTGTAAGCTGGATCAAAGTTCTCCCAATCTGTTCTTTTGACTCATCCTTTAAAATATGACAAAGTCAAACAAAGACGTTATGAACATTGAGTTACTAACAATCAAATGGCTGGTACATTTACCTATCACTCACTAGAGTTCTCTTTCTTAGAGTTTGTTTTTTTATTCATTATGAGGAAGTATTATAATACTTTTTAATGTTGTTCCCCACTTAGAACAAAAGTGTAAGTTATATTGTCTGGCATAATTTTTTCCTATAAAAAGTGACCAGTTTGCTGGAGGGATCTTAAGACTTCGTAACTAGCTAATTTCACATCATCATAAACTGTGTAATGCCATAAAAATATAGATAAACCTGGCATAAAACAGCAACTGTTCTAGAAATACCCATTTCCAAACCAAATATGCTGAAAGGGAGACGAAGTAAGTAAGATCATATCTTTTCTTGAACCAACTTGTGTTGATGGAAGAGACAAGCCTGCAAGCTTCCCAGAGCTCTCCTTCAGGTCCGGGAAAGATAACCAGGGGATAACAGCTAAAGGTGGGACAGATTGTTAAGCATAAGAGGTTAACACATGTTGCAAGAAACCATTTAAACAAAGTGGGCAATTAAGTCAAAGATCAAAGCAGGGTTAGTAGGTTACAAATGGTTGTAATGACTGATATAACCAGTGTCCCTGCTGAGAGCATGATTTAGGGCTAGTCTACACTGGCAATGCTGAAGCGCTTCCGGTGCAGCGCTTTTAGTGTGCCTTGGGTGGTCGCAGCAGCTCTCCCAGTGCTCTAAAAAAACCAGCTCCACAAGGGGTGTAGCTACCAGCCAGTATAGACAAGCCCTTAGTATCTAGCAGAGGTATGAATTTAAGGGAAAGTCTACACTTAAACAGCTGCACCTGAGCTGCTGTAGCGCTTTAGTGAAGACACTATTATGCCAACGAGACAGCTTCTATGGACAGCCCAGGTAATTGGCTCTGTTGGTTTCAGGGCCTTGCACAGCCACAGAGTATGAATGTGTGAGTGTGGGGGGAAGAGTCAAGTCTTTGGAATCCCCTAAGGTAGGTATTGTCTCAGGTATTTTACAGATGCAGAAAGTAAAGCATATTTACCCAGATCCTCCAAGATATTTAGGCTCCAAACTTCCATTGAAATCAGGAGCCTGAATACCTTTAAAATCAATGGACATTAAGAGCCTAAATACTTTTGAGGATCTGGACCATAATGTTTAAGTGACTTGCTCCAGAGTCACATAGTGACACACACACACACACACAGACACTTGCAGCAAGCAGACATAGCCATGGCAGAAACACTCAAGCAAACCTCTCCTCCAAGAGCTTCTGCATAGTAAATAAAAGACCAGACAACTTACCCCTGTCTCCTGTGCAGCTGCAAAGAAAAAGGAATCTCGTCAGAAAACAGTCTGGCACATTTTGTATTGATGTGTTTCTGTATTAATGTCCCAGGGCCAAGTCCTGCCCTTAGATGCATGCACAGCTCTCTGCGATTCAGTGGGGCCACGTGGGTGCACATTCACAGAACGTGGCCCCACTGCAGTAATTGCCCTTTGCATTACACTTAGCAGCATCTTGAGGAATCACCCCACTGGGAGAGGAAGGTGGTTACATGACAATGCTAATCCAGTATGACTTTGGGCCCTGACAATGATCTGCACTGATACAGAACCTAACCTCTAAGGATCAGAAAAAGAGTTTTGCAAACAGCAAGCCATAAAGCCCTGTGAGCGAGGCATTATGTCAAATAGCTACTCTATGGCACAGGGAAATTGAGCGATTTGCCAGAATTCACACCTCTGGTCATTGGCAGAGCTGAGAATATTATCCAGGAGTCCTGATTCCCAGCCCCCAGCTACAACCAGTAAATAATGTTCTCTCTTGGACCTGAGAACATGTTCTTCTCTTGGTGGATAAATGATGGGACAAAACTGAGATGCTTATTTCTGCAGCAGTAACCGATTTTGAGTGGAGCCCAAACTCCTGTTCCATTAACATCGCTGCTCTCGCAGCAAATGAAATGATAACTTTGTAAGCACATATCAGATACAAGTGGGAAAGATCATAAGCAAGGGAGAACTGGTCCAGGTTGCCTGGAGAATGTGAACGGCTGGTATTTCTAGCCACTGGGGAATCGGCCTGGGAAAAAGGCCGGTTTTGGCCACGAGTTGCGAAGGGACATGATCCTCCCGAGCTGGGCAGGGGGCATGTCCACTGCAGCTGGTGCTATAGCACAACACTCTGGCCTGGGACCAGCCAGTTCACTCAGTAAAGTAGGTCTAATTTAGGGCCAGCGGATCTTAAAGGTAACCCTTTCAAGAAGGGAGATTTAAAGTCTCACAGGGATTCTCATTTTCAAGAGGCAATTCCAGTTACAGATTGGCATGTTCCAGGGTGAAACAAAGACCATTGTGCCAAATACAAACTCTGCCAGTCTCACACCTTTAGAGACCCTGTGATGGGTTTCACAGATCCCATGCTTTTCTTACTTACGTGTAACCCCATATTTCCTCTTCTTCTTCCACCAAAAAGACACAACTGCAAGTGCTCCACATACAATTAAAACTACAGTGATAATTATCAATGTCATCGCTGTATCAGAAAGGCCTCTTTGTACACAAACTGCATCAGAAGTGGCTGTCCCGGCCTTTCTTTCTATCATCCCTTCCTCTTCACACCTAAGATGAAGGAAGACATGGTATTAAACATGTCAGCATATCCACAGCCTTCTCACTATCTCGGTGCACACGTCATTCCACCAGGTGGATTCCTTAATATAGTGGATCAAATATGACAAGACCCCATCCAGCTTCTGGGCCTGATCCTGCAGTCTGGGGACAGGCCAAACTCCCACACATTTCAAGGCTGCAGGGTCAGGCCCTTTGAGCCGTAGAAGCCTGCACATTGGAAAATTAAGTTATAAGGGCCCAAATTGTTAACAGAACATAGGATTAGACTGAAAAATACAAAGACAATAAATTCACTGTACTGACCTCAGAAGTTTTTACCTGCTCATACCTCAGTGTAGGGTTCTGTGTTTTTAATGCCAGTGTCACTGACGTACCCAGGCAGCACAGGAAGTGGTGCTCGCACGCTGACTTGGGCACTCCTCAGACAATCATCCATTGCAGAGCAAACCCTAACTGAGCCGAAGGGCCAGATTCACCACTGCTCTACAGTCCTTTCCCACTGTTTCTGGGACAGACGGGCTGTGCGGTTGGGACAAGACCTCACCTGGCGCAGGTGGGCCATGGTGGCGCGGGGGGCAGGCCAGAGATGGATTGGCCCAGGGAAGGGGCATGGCCAAGGCAGTTCTGCCCCCCATTAGTGGCCCCTAGGGGGCCATGGCCACTCATAGGCCTCAGAACTGACCTAGCCTGCATCAGGGGCTGAACTGGCCCCCAGCTGCCCATGCCAAGGAGGCAGAAAGGTCTTTAGGACGTGGTGGATAATTGAAGGAGGAGCTGGTTTGCAAGTCTTTATATCTGCAAACCCTTCTCGCTGCTGTGTGGCCACAGGGCTCTCTGGCCATGGAACTGGGGCTGTTACACTGCATGGGTGGCCAGTCCCAGTATGGCCCAAGGCCTGGTTTCACACAGTCTCTCTGCCATGTCACTGGGCTCTGTGCAGGGAGGATCTGGCAGAGGGGGCTGCAGCTGGAATCCACCGGCCATCCCATGTCACGTTTATAAACAGCCCCAAGGTGAATCCAGCCCTCACGGAGAGGGCCCAGGGTACAGAAAGGAATTCCTAGGGAAAGGATTTCTCCAACACACAGCTCACAGCCCTACTGATTCCGAGTTATGTTTCCCAGCTGCTGAACTTCAGTGCATCTCTAACTAGGTCTGATATAGCCTCAAAATTCAGGTACATAGAAATAATAATGAATGAAAGAAGAGAACGCAGCATGTAAAGTCGGTGCAAGGGAAAAGGCCACGAGTAGTCAGAGTCACCTACTTGGTCCATGGCTGACAGCTGTGTGACATGTTGGTTGCTGAGAAGGTTCCATCAGGGCAAAGCTCACATACGTTGTCATTGAATTCTGTGCCTATAAAAGAGGACGACATAGCTGGATACTTTCCTGAATGTGGGGCCTAAAGGAGCTTTGATTTCAGAAAGGTCTCCAGCCGCATCTCCCCACTATCACCACCACCAGCACATTGCAGACCCATCTCGGTCAGTTCAGGAGTTAGCACTTTGAGAATAGCTCTGTGCTGGCGTTTTATTCTGGCCTGTTCTTAAATCTGTCAGTACTCAAAGAGCACAGGTACATGGGGGAAAATGCACCTCCTGCTCCCCACATACCTGGGCTATTACAAGGCCCAATATCAAAAAAGGAACAGTAAGTCTCAAAATAATGGTGCCAAGCTGGGTAAAAGCTGCAACACAGCAGTGAGGGGGTTAAATGCCCAAAGGACACTGAATGAAGATAAGGCAGCTGGAATGAGAAAATATTTAGGACTTATCCTGCCGAGCTACCAACTTATGCTGGGATGTGGTCAGTGCTCACAAGCTAAGCAGGTGCTGGCTGGGAGACATGGGTGAAATTCTGGGGCATTGTCCCAATCCATTGTCTTCAGAGGGGCCAGGATTACACCCCAAATGTGTCTGGAAGTGATGCCCACCACCTATTACTTCTACCCAAGATGCCCAAACACTATGGTGATGGGTCATGTAGGCAGACAGATACACTGGTGCAAGGAGAAGCTGAGGTGCTGCTGGCTTTCATTTCAGATGTTAACATGAGGTCCCTGTGCCTTGGAAATCCCATGTACACATCTCTTAACCAAATTCCCGTTTGAGGAATTATATCCCACTTACCTACATTCCTCTTGTAATTAACTGCATATAAAACTCTTCACCTTCTGCCCTAACCTGGTGCAAGGCTGTGAACTTGTAAATAGCTGTTCTGCTTCCACCCCCCGATGGCCACATTTCAGGGCTGGATGAAATGATCCCTGAATATAGCCTGGAGATCATTTTATTACCTTTGGAAAGAGCCTGGAAATGCAAATATAACAACCATCATAGGACACGGTCATGTATGTGAAGTTTTATTCTGAAGCCTCCAATTCCATATGGCCCTGGTAGGTGGAACTCGTGTTTTGGGACTTGGACTTGCAGACCTATGTGTATATTAGGTTGATTTACAGACACCACATTAATTACTCTGGTGATGCATGTCCACACTACCTTACTTGGGCCAGTGGTGCATGTCCTCACCAGGAGGGCTCCCACCAGTACTGTAACAAAGGTGAGGCGAATGAGGCACTTGCCTCAGGCGCAAAAAGTCGAGAGGTGCAGAAAGTGGTAGAGGAAAAAAAAAAAAGCCGCTGGGACAGAGATATTTATAGCCCAGGTGATCTCCCCCTCCTCCACCTGCCCCCCCTGCTCCTCCCCCAAGTGTCCCCCAGCCCCTTTGGGGACCAGAGCAGAGCAGCTCCATGTTGCCTCTCTGCCGCATCTGCTGCTGCAGGGTCCTAGTGCCCCCCATCCCAATGGCACTTCCCCCTCAGACCCTTTCATTTTCCAGTGGGACCCTCCAGCAGTACAGGGAACCCCCCCGCCCGTAGTCAGCACTTCTGCCCATGCTGGGGAAGGAGACAGCCCCATCCCTCATCCCCAGTGAGGCTACAGTCAGGGGCAACAGCAGGGGAGAAGGTGCATGCAGCACCCCACGGCACCGGGGTGGGGGGGGTGAGGGAGATTCCTGGACCTGAGAGGAGCCCTAGGACCACATGCAGTGACAGTGATGGGGTGAGTGTGCTGCTGGGGGAGGGGCAGAGGGAAAGGGCTGGGGGGGAGTCCTCCTTTCTGGCCCCTGTCCCAGAGCAGCCTGCCTGGACCCCAAACTCATCCCCAGCCCTGCCCCACCCCAGAGCCCACACTCCCAGTCAGAGCTTTCACCCCACCACCACACCCTTAACCTTCTGCCCGAGCCCTGATTCCCTCCAGCACCACAAATCCCTCATCTCCAGTCCCAGCCAGAGCCCTCATCCTCCTGCAGTCCAGCCCTCTGCCTTAGCCATGAGCCCCTCCAGCACCCCAAACACCATATCCTCAGTCCAAAACAGAGCCCTCACCCCCCACACACACACTCTGACCCTCTGCCCGAGCCCTGAGCCCCTCCAGCACCCCATCCCCAGATGGAGTCCTCACCCCAACTCTCACCCTGAGCCCCCCCACACTCCAAACTCCTCATTTGCAGCCACAACCCACAGCCCTCACCCCTGCACCCCTCCCATCCCCAAACTCCCTCCCAGAGCCTGCACCCCAATCCCCTGTCCCAGCCTAGGGCCTGCACCCCAGACCTCCTCTCTCACCCAAACTCCCTCCCAGATCCTTGGGTGGGGGTGGTGGAGTTTGGGCGGGGATGGGTTCTAGGCACCACCAAAATTTCTACAAACCTCCCATCCCTGATCCTGCCCTGCAAACCTGAACTCCCAGCATTCTCAGGACATATGTTGATCCCTAGTGGCCACTGCTGATATCCAGCACCTCCCTCCTCTCTTAACCTGTGAGCCCCTCTCTGGATTGGAACTGGACTGGAACCAAAGACCATCTTGGAAGCAACATTACCAGCCCAAGCAGTCAAAAATCATGAGCTGACCCCCCAAAATCACAGGCTCTAACACTGCCCCTTCATTCATTCTTCGGCAGCAATTTGGCGGCCTCTCTTTCCTCCTAGAGAGACTGAGGGATCCACTGCTGAATTGCCGCTGAAGAGCCGGCCCTGGGGAGGGCATAATTTTATATACTTGCCTCAAGCGCAAAAATACCTGGCTCCCACCAACCTCAGAGGGGCAGTGTGGGGAGCTGAGAGCCCGGTCTCTCAGCTCTGCTGGCAGCTCCGTGTGAGAAGCCTGGCTGCCCCACAAGTTCCTGGGCTCCTTGTTGGGCTTTCTCCCCCCATTCCCTGATGACACTGACATAATTAGGTCCCAGTGTAGAAATGCTATTGAACAGCCTAGGTGACATGTGAATGGAACAACAACACACACTCTGCTTTTCGACAGCAGCTCCTATCCCAGGATCTCAAAGAGCCAGGCTCTCAGGGCGTTAAGCTCACCTCACCCCACTCAGTATCCACCTTCAGAAACTCATGCCTGGCTGGACAGTCAAGCTCAATAGCTATTAGAGCAGGGCTGACAAACTATGGCCCATGGGCTGAATCCGGCCCATCAGGGCTTTGGATTCGGCCTGCGGGATTGCCCCCCGTGGTGCCGCAGGCATCGCGCCACTCTCCGAAGCAGCTGGCACCACGTGCCTGCGGCCTGGGGAGGGGGAGAAGGCTCCGTGTGCCGCCCTTGTCTCCAGGCACCACCTCCCACAGCTCCCATTGGCCGGGAACGGGGAACTGCGGCCAATGGGAGCTTCAGGGGAGGTACCTGGAAGTGTGGCAAGGGCAGCATGTGGAGCCCTGTGCCGCTCCCCCTCTGCCCCCCAGGGGCCATGCAAGGACGTGGTTCCAGCCATTTTTCAGAGTGGCGCGGCATGGGGCCAGGGCAGGTAGGCAGGGAGCCTGCCCTGGCCCTGGTGCGCGCTGCTGCCACCCCGGTGCCGCTTTAGGTAAGCGACGCCGGGCCGGAGCCTGAACCCCTCCTGCACCCTGCCCCCCCAACTCCCTGCCCTGAGCCCCCTGCCTGCACCTCGCACCCCTCCTGCACCCCAACTCCCGGCCCTGAGCCCCCTCGTACACCCTGCACCCTTCCTGCATCACAACTCCCTGCCCTGAGCCCCCTGCTGCACCTTGGACCCCTACTCCCTGCCCTGAGTCCCCTGCCACACCCCACACCCGTCCTGCACCCTAACCCCCTTCCCTGAGCCCCTTCATACACCCTGCACCCCTCCTCTGCCCCAATCCCTTGCCCTGAGCCGATTCCTGCACCCTGCACCCCCTCTCACACCCCATACTCCCTCCCACACCCCAACCCCCTGCCCCAGCCCTGCATACAATTTCCTCACCCAGATTTGGCCCTTGGCCCAAAAAGTTTGCCCACCTCTGCATTAGAGCAAAGAGCCGTGAGGTATTTTTGATTAGTCTGGAACTCACATGTGTCCTTGATCAAAAGCCTTAACAATGGACCATGGCCTGGATCCACACCCACTCTCTGACCACGTCTACACTACGCGCCATTTCGGCGCGTTAAAATCGATTGCTCGGGGTTCGACATATCGCGTCTGGTCTAGACGGGGATATATCGAACCCAGAGCGCGCTTAGATCGATTCCGGAACTCCACCAAAACAAACGGAGTTCCGGATTCGACATGGCGAGCCACGCACATCAATCCCGCGCGGTGAAGACGGGTGAGTAAATCGATTTTAGATATTCGATTTCAGCTACGCTATTCTCGTAGCTGAAATTGCGTATCTAAAATCGATTTTCGCGCGTAGTCTAGACGGGGCCTCTGTAAAGGGACTTAGTGTCTACAGCACTGATGTACTCCAGTGTAATTAATGGGGATTCTGCACCAGTAGAAAATGTGTTGCTGAACAAGTCTGTAGCACTGTGGGAGCTCCAAAAGGGGTGTGTTTAGCACACTTGTCTTCCTAACAGAATTCTGTGCCCAAAGGCGGGCTCGAGGGGGCTCTGTTTCTGGTGTGAAAGCAGAAGCTGAACTCACACTGCACTGTGCTGCTGCGTAGGTGGGCTGCCAACATGTGCAAGTACAAACCCAGGGCCTCATGCAAAGTGCTGCCTGCAAGAGCATCATGTGAGTGTCCAATGACACCCAGAGGAGTCGGGGCTCCTCACAGCCTGTGACACACTTAATAACCTTGCCCCTGTGTATTTCATGCTTGTTTTACAGGGAGATGGCAGCTTTGTGTCTGGGCTGCAAGGTGAACATAGCCCAGCTCTAGGGCAGGACTCACGGCAGGGAATAGCAATTCCAGAGTGGAAGACCCCCAGCAGCTTTCTCGCTCCCACGTCCCTTCCCCTCATGTATATTGAGGGAGCTCCAGCTTGTGCGCCTCTGCTGAGCGCAGCTGGGGCAGTGTGTGCCAGGGACAGAAGCAGTCAGGACCCAAACCATTTCTGTCTCAATAGGTCAAAACCGATTCCTACATGTGACCAGTAGGCAACTCCACTCCGTCAGCAGGCTGCAGCATTCTGCACAGTCCTAAGGGGTGGCCCTGGGCAGAGCACAGTTCAGCAGAGACTCCTGCCTTTGGGAGAAAAGGTCAAAGGTGTCTCACCAGGCATTGATGGAAAGAAGTTCGCCACAGCTGTTACCTGGGCATCCAGCTCAGCACCTGCTCTGACACCACCCTGGAGCTGTGCAACTGTGTTACAAATGGCAGTCACGCTCCCTCAATGAGGGGGGCCCAGCTACAGCCCAGCCACTCTTCTGGCTGCTTCCCCAGCTCACCAACATCACCTCAGTCTCCCTTGGATCTCAGCCAGTTTGCCCTGCTCCAGATTCAGTCTGTGACTGAGAGTTTTGCCTTGGTATTACAGAAGTTATGTTGCCTTACCAAGTATTTTCACCTTAGAGCCAGGGAGGCAGACGGTGCAGGGACTACACATTTCACAGTCCCCGCCTGTAGGATGCCTGCAGAAATCGCCCGGGGCGCAGCCGCACACAGTGTTCTTCGTATATGTGCATTTTTCTTTTACCATCAGTCTGGCTCCTAAAGGAAAGTTACATGCATCACAAATACATTTACACAGGAACTAAACAGAACAGATACAAAATCTATTGTGCACCCCCAGTCCTTGATGATCCGTGGTACAGGGCACAGGAGCTAGAAGGGTTTGTTATGATGACTCCATTTCGCAAGTGTTGCCATGTAAACAGAACCATCTGGAGCCTGATTATCTGCGGTCTTGCACCTTGTGTATTTACATCTGTGCAAACGGTGCATGCAAAATGCGACCAAATCAGCGTTCTCTACTCAGCTGCAGCTGAAATCGTGCTTTGCACCCACTCTGTGAATAATGACAAAGGCGGTGGAGAATCAGGCTCCCAGTAGCCACATATAAAGGACTTCAACCTCCAATCCAGCTGGCCACTAGAGGAGCAGGCCAATGTAGTGGGATTTTGGTGTGGTCATAACACCTGCTACAAGACCTGTCCTCCTGGCTGCCCAGCTGATCCCTATGTGCTGGGACGGCCTTTGGGGCCATAGGCAGCTAATGTAACTACAGCAGCCTGCAGGCTGCTCTAATTCATGCTGGGGATGAGGCCCTGATGGCTTCAGGAGTAGAGGACACAATGGTTGCTTACTGTCACTCATGTCACTCCTGCTTCCTGAGGTATGTGCATGTTCCTGAGCCACTGCTCATATTCTGGGATCTGAAAGGAAGGTTATAACCTTCCCAGTGTACAATACTGATCCTGAGGGTGCAGAGCTGCTGCTCTAGGCCAAGAAATACCATCTGAAAGTTTGATTATAATTATTGTTTATTCTGTTTGTTCTACTTCTGCTAAATCTAGAGATCCACTTTCCTGCTGAGAAGAATCTCCCTGGACGATTCCAGAGCCCTTAATCAGTGGAAGATGTGCGACTGAAGCCCATGCACTGTGCCAGAAATCTCCACTTCAGTGATTTGCTTGAGATTGCAAGGAACTCAGTAAAAGAACTGTTAACAAAATCCAGGTCTCTTGATCCTGGGTCCAAACAACTAGGCTGCTTTTGTATGCGTGGGCCAGGTGAGACAACTTAGAAAACACTAATTAAAATCCACCCCCCCATCTACACACACACAGACCAGCTTCCTTACCTGCATCGCAGACTTTACATCTCATGCACTCTGTTAGGCCATTGGGATGCTCTGTATATGTGTCATCCACACAGGGCATGCAAGTTGTGCTGCTACTTGGTTTACAATGTTTGACCACCTTGCTCCCTAAAGCAAACAAAACAATTAGCTCCTGTGTAAACCAGGCTAATATATTTAATGCATTAATCCAGAGATTGCAAAAGCAGGTAATTGTGCATGACAAATGCACACGCTATGTGTGTGGATTATACATGTTGCACACAGCACCACTAGAAATAAAAGGTAAATGTCTCAGAACTAGATTGCCAGACCTGAAATCCTCCATTTCTGCACAACACAGGTACAGCATAGACAGAAACAATATCATAACTCACACCCCTTCCTTAGCAGCAGTATCCCTAGCACAGTCATGCTTAGACTCTGTGTAACGGACACAGGACCTTTGACAGATGCATGTGTTCCCACTGTGCCTAGTCAGGATCTTGTCCCTTTAAAAGATGCAGTTATGAGTACTGTAGTTCCTCCTAGGGGGATGGAGAATCCTCAGGTGAAGCCAGTGACTGGAGGGATCCTATGGCCAGAAAGCGCCAGGGGACTAAGGATGTCAGGTGACTGCCTGTGGCCAGGCCTATCCTACTATAAGAGGTAGATTGAGAGGTGAGGGGCTGGGGCAGTGCTGGTGTCCACAGCAGCCTGCTGGACAGCTGCCTGGGGCAGGGCTGTGGCTGGGGTGGGGCTGGCAGAGGTGCCTGTACAGAGGAAAGATCAGTAGGATCCTGATACAAGGTGACTGTGAGGGTCTGGGGAACAGCAGGAAGGGCTGGGGGATCCTGGATGCAGGGCAAAGGGTGAATACAGTGAATCCTAATGGGGACAGTGTATTGACTGTTACAGTCAATCAGGGCAGAGGTCTGGGTCCTGGGCAGTCAGGCCTAGAGATTGAAACGAGAGTTCAGCCGACCGGTTAGAGCTGAGTCCAGCAGGGCAGGGTCCAGGAACAAGCCAATGGTCAGTGCTAGAGTGACAGAAGCCGAGTGCAGGAGCCGGAGGGTAAAGTGGGTTTGTAGTCAATGGCGCAGCCAAGAGTCAGAAGCCAAAGGGTTAACCAGAGTCACAGCCGGGAGGTGCAGCCAAGGGTCGAGAGTGGGGGTCCAAAGCCAGGACAGGGGTGGGGTAAGGACTGGAAGCCGGCTGGAGCAGGGCTAGGATAAAGCAGGAGCAAGGACTAGACACGGAGCAAGGCAGGCAGGGTGCGCATCGAGCAGCCGCTGCTCTGCTGTGAGTTCCAGGCTACTAAGCAGGAGTCAGAACTGCTGATCCAGCAGCCACTCCAGTGCTGTGGCTGCCCCGTCAGTTCCAAAGCCATGCAACTCGGCTTCCTGGTTCCCCAGCAGCCAAGCTAGTCAAGGGAGCAGGCCAGCAGTGGGTCCTGCAAGACCTGGCCTCTGAGGAAGAGAGGTGTTACGGAGAAAGTGACTTGCCTAAAGTATCACAGTATGTCTCCTTCTGGATCCTCTGTGTTCCAGGCCACAAGAACCATCCTATGTCCTCCACTGACAGGTGAGTAACAAGCAATGAGATGTTTACATGGACAGATCTGTGTCCTCACCACCAGCTAGATTCACAGTAATAGAGGTGAGCAAGCTCTCCTGAGGAGGCCAGACAATTGGACTCTCTAGGGAAGGGTCATGATTTTTAAAGAAGCAATCAGATATACCTACCAGCGCCGCACATGGGACAGCATTCACCATTTATTTCATATTCGCCTGGGTTGCATGGTAGAGCTT
Organism: Chelonoidis abingdonii; assembly: GCF_003597395.2. Classification (NCBI taxonomy): domain Eukaryota; kingdom Metazoa; phylum Chordata; order Testudines; family Testudinidae; genus Chelonoidis; species Chelonoidis abingdonii. The sequence goes on from NC_133791.1 coordinate 4,837,636, forward strand.
CCGAATGCGGCAGTTGTGTTATCAAGAAAATGCCAAAAATCTTTAGGGAAGAAGAGAAGAAAGTTTCTGATTCGCATCATACAGGCTCAGTAGCAGACGGGGAGGGGCTGGTACCACTGTGGCACTGATTAGTGCTGTGATGCTTTTGCCTGAAGCCCTTTGAGTCCCTCAGTTTCAAGGTGGGGATTCAACAGTGAAAACACTCCTAGCAAGCTCTTCTCAACCCTCACCCGGATGCCCTGAGCGCTAGTGCATATGGAGCAGCTTCCATCTCCTCTCTCACACTGCTACAGAGACACCACTGAATGAACAGGACTTGGGGGCACTGTTCAGGAAGTGCTCAGCACACTGCAGGATCAGGCCCCTTAAGTGTCTTTTGATGTCTCCTTTGCAGTAGGAAGTAGCGTTCACATACTGCATGTTACTGCAATAACGTCAGTGACCCATGAACATGTGCCTCAGTCATGTCTGGGTGTAAGTGTCATGTGCTGAGTTGCTCTCTCCTCACACTGAACAAGGAGCTTTAGAACAAGGAAAATAACACCATCCCTGCGGCTAGCTAGAGCCTTCCCCAGCCCCATCTGCTTCCTGGTTCCTCCTGCTACAGTTTTAAAGAAACCCTGCGCAACCTGACCTCTCTGTGTAGCAGATCAAGACAAAGCGACTGAACTAAGGGTGCAGCTGAAGCTGCAGCCTGTCTATGTGCGGGGAAAGCATGATCAAAGTCAGACTGTGAGGAGACTAACCTGGAATCTAAAGGTCTTTTCTGCAGCCTTGCAAGAACCAAATGTGATGTCTTAAGTGTTGTCAGGAGTTTTGCCGTTTATTTCAATAGGACTTGAGAGGATCAGCTTCTGACCAGTAGCTGTGAAGCAATTCTCCAAGAAGGGCCATATTTTGGGAGTTTACTGTGCCCACGCTACATACACAACATCAGAGATCATCTGAAAGCTTATTTCATGTATGTTTAGCTGGGGTATGATGTGGAGCTGTCAAATGGTGCCATAAGCCGGTAGGCAAGGTGAAACAATGGTACCAAAATGAGCAAGTGTCACTTTTTCCACAGTTCCAGACACACTGCAACATGACTGTGACTACAGTGTTTAATCATAGAATCATAGACTTAATGGTCCCTTCTGACCTTAATGATCAACTAGTCTGACCTCCTGCACAATGCAGGCCACAGAATCTCACCCACCCACTCCTGTAATAAACCCCTAACCTATGTCTGAGTTACTGAAGTCCTCAAATCAAGGTTTAAAGACCTCAAGGTGCAGAGAATCCTCCAGCAAGTGACCTGTGCCCACGCTGCAGAGGAATGCGAAAAACCTCCAGAGCCTCTGCCAATCTGCCCTGGAGGAAAATTCCTTCCCAACCCCAAATATGGTGATCAGTTAAACCCTGAGCATGTGGGCAAGACATGCTAGAGTTTTTAACTGGAATAAAGCTATTTCCACTTTTTCCCTTAAAGAAAGTTCGTACCTGGCTTTATTTGGGCGTCCTGACTACCGAGCCTCAAGTTATAACAGGGCTAATGCCGAACCTTAATATTGTGAAATGCTATTGCCTTCATTCCTCAGCTTCTTGTTTAGAACCATCAGAGACTCAGTCCACTTTGATACCACACAGATCAATCACAGTGACCCCAGAGAGTCACTGTCAATAAAGATGATTGCCTGAGAGTGTGAATGGAAAACTGAAACTGATTTAAAAAAAAAAGTTGTGCATGAAACTGATCATGCATAAAGATGCTTGTGTGGTCTTCAGCCATTCCAAGTATCATCCGTGAATCTGCAGGGATAGAGTATCTCCTGATTAGTGCTTAGTGTCAAGATTCCAAAACGTAGTGACCTGCCCTTGGTCACTTGATCTTTTGTTAATGCCCCTGATACTTGACAGGAAAAAGTATCCACTGAGTCCACTGGCTACTGTTACACTAAGGGTCCTCAATTCTCACTGAAGTCAATGAGAGTTAGGGACACGCAGAGTATCTCAGAAGGTGTTCAGTCCCTTGAAGAATTGGGCCCTAACTCTCCTCCAGAGGTGTCAGCTACACATGCCTAAGATTAGTGGGGCAGTGTTGTGAGAGCACACTAGCGATTAATAAAAACCATAAAGCAAATTTATCCCTCATGTAACACCATTGACAGCAGTGGTGTCATGCCAGGGATGAATATGGGCCAATGTGTAACATAATGTAATAAAGAAAAATGTCAGCAAATTAGTTCTTCTTTTTAAAAAGAGAGAGAGATTTATGTGAAGTGTGGGTTCAATCTTTACCCGCACTGAGTTTATACTCTAAGCCATCTTTCTGCTCTCCCGATCCTGGGCTGGCTAGGGACTATAACTTTAGAGTAACCTTGAGATTGCTTTAATTTATGCTGACTGCAGCTAGCTGTTCTGCTAGCTGAGGGACCTAGTGAAGCTCCGNCTTTGTGTCATCTGCAAACTTTATTAGCACATTCCCACTTTTTGTGCCAAGGTCAGTAATAAAAAGATTAAACAAGATTGATCTCAAAAACCGATCCCTGAGGAACTCCACTAGTAACCTCCTTCCAGCCTGACAGTTCACCTTTCAGCATGACCCATGTTTACTGTTTAAGCTAATTTCAACTCCTTAATCTGATGGCTATTGGTCAAAGCTACCAAAGGAGAATGTATTACAAGATTTTTATTGGCTTTGCATAGGCAAGTTTTGCTTTTTTCCAGAAATGATTAAGGTGTTCAGCATATGGCAAAGATGGCAAAAATCATCATTTTCCAATGTACTGTCATAAAATCTTTTCACATTGCATATTCTTAATTGTTAATGTATTTCACAAGTGATAATAGCTGTCTGTATTTTGACTTGAAATTTACTGACCAGATCAGTCTCACACTGGTCACAGGCTGAACGCTACTAGCAGTATACAGGTAAAATTAGAAAAACCACTATGGTTCTGCAATTTCATTCCATGCACAGCATGGGCAAGATAAGTCTTCTCTTGTTTTATGCAACACAATACCATGAACTGATGCTATCCAAGCTGCTAGTCATGTGAAGCAGGAACTTAAGTCATCCAAGTGTTTTGTAGATGTTCTTCTGGCAAATTAGCTTGATGAACAGCTTTCAAATAAACAAGTGGATTTGTATAATGCTGCTCCAATCCTTCAGTCTGAAACAGCCAAAATAAAAGCCACACAATATTACCCTAAGCCAGGACATTGTAGCATACAGAGATCAGCTACTTTTGGGCCCAGTTGGTGCTGGAGTTTGTCCTTTGGCTGACTGATAAAGAGGTATATAATTCAGCCAACAAGTATCATCCTTCAGAAGATATTCAAAGAAGTTGCAGAGTGTGCAGTATTCATCTGTTCCCAAATTATCACAACACTAACGCCATGAGCTAAGAGCATGCCACAAAAGAACCACGGTGTACATCAGAGATGCCATGGCAGTCATGCAAATGATGGCTGGAGACAAATTGCACCCATTCAATGAATTGGCTGCTGTGTACTTGAGGCAGGTCCTAAAAGGATCTGACAAAGCTGATTCTGTAACTGAATCTTTGACAGATATGACAGCAGTAACTATGAAAATTGCAGAAAGATTATATTGGACAGGATCTAAGGCTGGATGCAAGAAATACCAGCTGATTGGTGGGTGCCCTGGGCCTCCATCGGAAAAGTTTCTAACCATGGTTTCCAACAAGCCGTGACTTGTAAAATTTTCTGTGAACATATGGCTCAAGATGCACCTGCGAGTGTGGGAACACACCCAGCACACACACTCCTTCTTGCTGGAGGCATTTCCAATGGTGAAGTAGCAAAGTCCATGACCAGTAAAGGCGCTGAAGCAGCCCAAGACTCATACAGTGCTCAAGAGGAAACAGACACAAGGATGATCTATCTGCTCTATGTGCTAATATGGCTTTTGTGTCTCTTGGTGTCCAAGGAACCACAGTAATTAGATCACCTCATACAGATGTTTTGCTCATGGACGTCGGGTATCAAAGGCAGGAGAAGGCAAAGCCCATCCCAACTGCCTGCATGGACCCAACTGCCTGCATGGACTCACCCACACTCCACCCCCAGGCCCCTGCTGCTTTCTGCCGCACTCTGCGGTGGCTCCTTCCCTTGTGGCTGGGGTCCCGGGCCAGTGGTACCAGAACTGGGGGCCAGGAGGCCATAGTCTTCCCACTTTTTGAAAGTGGGGGAGCCTGGGCAGTGGTGGGGAGCTGCAGTGGACCCTCCACCAGGCTAGGGTGCAGAGGGCTGAGAGCAGCCCCTGGCCGCGTCCCCACCACCCAGGCTCCCTGGCCACCTGGGGCAGCAGGAGGGTCCGTGACTCCACACCAGTTCCCCACAGCTGCCCATGCGGCGATCCCTGACCCGACCAGAGGGGCAGGAGGATGGGCCTCGAGAGCTGCAGCCTGGCCACAGTGAGGAGCCACAGAGTCACAGACCCTCCACCTGTACCGGGGGGCGGGGACACGGGCCAGGTGCTCCTCAAGCCCCCTGCACCGCGGGCAGATAGAGGGGTCCACCACTGATCCCCGCAGCTGCCCACCCTGCTCTTATCATGGGTGGGCTGTGAATCCGAGGCCTCCCTCAGCTGGATCTGGGTCAGGGAGAGCTGCATGGGCAGCTGTGGGGAGCCTGAGTCCTTCCACTTGCCCTGGGCAAGGGGCCCAGGACACGGGCAGGGGGCTGCTTTCACCTCCACCTTGGGCAGGGTCCCCTGCTCCCCCCCGACTTTTGGGAGGGCTCCGACGCCCTTGCCCTTGGCTGGGACTACTGGGGGCCGGCCCGTAGACAGAGACTTCGGGTGGCTGGAGCCGGGGTTTGCATCGCCCGCCCACCCGGTGCTCCAGGGCTGGGGGCTGCACTGCCTGTCCGCTGAGCGCTCTGGGGCAGGGGGACGGGGGACAGGGCCCCGGGCAGAAAGGGCAGGTGGCCAGAGCCTAGCCTCCCTGAGCCCATGGTTCACCCACTACCCATGGTTTTGCTCCTTGCTGCTCACTATTTTCCAAAACCAGATTGAAACAGGCACCAATACCAGTAAAACTGCCCAGAGTCGCTTCAGACCTGTGCATACGATTTGTGACACACTTATTCCTGACTTTTGCCACATACCTCCTGCTGTACACACAGTAACAGGATGTGTCACTGTGTCATCCCTATTTAGTATTTGGTATTGGGAGGGGAAAATCTGTGCTTAATGTGATCAATACAAAGAGCACGTACCATTTCAAAGGTCTTGCCAAACTGGGAGAAAGTGATGGACAAGCCACAAATTCTGCAGCAAGGAAGTTGGTAGCAGTCCTGTCTGACCAGCATGAGAAAGAAAGGGAGACCCACAGAGAACCGAATTTCTTGTATCTCAATTGACCCATCAAAAAGGTCAAGTCATTGGCCAAAATCCCACCATAAGAGAGTTTTGAAAAGCGTGTCAAAGATCATCTTGATAAACAAAGATTTGGATGTCTTCTCCCAACCAGATATCAGCTCACCATTGCAACATGGATGAGAAAATGTGGATGATGAACTACTGTACTTGCTGTATTCTTCAAGGGCCAAATGGCATCACATCTTCAACATGACTTTATCTGTGCCTGTACCAGTAGGGGTTGTTGAACGGTTAACTGTGTCTGTAGTCAGAACAATCTTCTCTGGACAGAATTGTGAACAAGCCAAGGCACGGGAGACTTGGTAGCACAAGCACATTCAACGGAGATCATAGTGATGAACAATATGATAATGATGTTGATTAGAAATGTTACCAGCAATATTACTTTTCCATGATATTTATACAAGCTTATTATCATATTTTGTTTTATCCTTTAGGGTATTGCTGTGATGCTTTGAAGTCACAAAGAAATCCAGTTTTATCTCTTGAAATACACAGAGTCATTCAACTAACAGAAACAAATGCAAATTTCAAAGAGGTCATTTTAATGTGTTGATGGTATCACTGTTTATCTCTGTTTCTGTGCTAACGGCACCACTGGACAGCTCCACATCATACTTCATCTTAAAGTAGACGTACAAAGCTTTCAAATGATGTGTGATGTGTATTTGTATAGAGAGACTACAGTAAGAGGACCAAATTGGTGGTGTCTGCCGCTCGCCTATCAGCCCCCTACTACCACTCTCCACATTCTGGGTCAAACTCTGCTCTCATTTAAACCTGGAATAATTCTACTGACATTAGTCTGGCTAGAATCCAGCCTTTACAGCCTTGGGACATGATCCTCCACCCCTGACTCATGTGAGTGGTCAGCTCAGTTTGGTCTAATCATGTGGATCACAGTGATGGTGTTGGATTCATAGACTGTGGCCTTTGACACTTCAGCTAAAGCCGCCTTCTGTTCTGATTTTTCTAAATCCAGAAGCACGGGGGATACCCTGTTAGCCACTTGGAAATTATTTTCTTTTTTCTTCCAGTATAATCTCTTTCCCTTTTACCCATGGTGTGTTTTGCTGAGTATTTGCAATACAGTTGAATTAGCACCAGTGTCTTTCAATATCAAGGTTGGAAAGGACATATGGAGGTAATCTAGTCCAATCCCCTGCTCAAATCAGGACCAATCCCCAGACAGATTTTTGACCCAGATTCCTAAATGGCCCCCTCAAGGACTGAACTCACAACCCTGGGTTTAGCAGGCCAATGCTCAAACCATTGAGCTGTCCCTCCCCCCAATTTCAGTTTACACTGTAACCCCCAAAATGGAAGGACTGAAATATGATTGGCCATGGAAAGCCCCAAACTGAGACCCAGCAGCACAGCCTTCATGTTGGCCAAGCGTTATTTCCTGTGCTGGCCTGTCCCTCAGGTCCTTACAGCCATGGAAACCCTGGGAGGAATTTTTAAAATCAGTGTCCGTTAAAAAAAAACAAAATTCTGCCAATCAACATAATAAACAGTCACTCCACTTAGATCCCCTCCCCCACAAGCTCCAGGCTGAGTATCAGCTGATGAGAACAAACCAAAAATCTCCCAGCGGTATTTTTTTCCTTCTAAATTAAGGAGGAAAAGATTTATTTTAAATATTCATTTTTGTTGTCCTTTGCTATTTCCACCAGATGGAGTCCAACAGCTTCTAGAATGCAGATAGATTTTTCTTGAACAAGGAATAAACCACCTCAAACTCCACACTGTGTAGTTTGTGTTAGTAAAACAGATAAATGTAAAAAATTCAGCTTCCTGAGATTTTATTATTAGTCACAGTAGATTCCCACAATTCCTCCCCCTACCATTCCCCACTCCCCGCCCCACCACATCTGGACCCCCAACCCTCCCAGTGTCTCTGCTGGGTAGGTCCGATCTGTTGGCTCCATTTTTTTTCAGGAGCTTTTATGATCCACTTACCCGGAGCATGGTCCTGAGAACAGACCGCAGAACCTGGCTGCTTCTGCCCCCCACAGGGCATTCAGTCTGACGTCTACAGCTCAGCACGGCCTCCAGGTCCTGCTTCTGGTCTTAGTGAGCCTCGTGCCACCGCCATGTTTTCAGGTGCCCGCCCCATGGATCCCCTGCTCCCTTCTCCGTGGACGTCCCTGGGCCGCTAGCAGGACACAAGCCCAAAGTTCTGGTCCAGCTCAGGTTCTAATCCAGGCCCAACGGCCCAGCAGTAGCAGCCAAGAGACCAGCTCCAGCCCAGCTCGAGGCTCACTTGAAAGTGAAAGTGAAATATTATGTAAGCAGGCAGGGACTTTCCCAGTAGGCTCCTCTTTAGGGTTATATTGTTATAGGAAAGAGACTTAGGGGTAAACCCACGGTATAGTGGGCGCATAGTGTTAACCCTGCAGGCAGGACCGGCGCTAGGGTTTCTGGCGCCCTAGGCGCCGGGACATTTCACCGCCCCGCGCGCGGGTCTCGCGGCTTCCGACGTGAAGCTGCCGCAGGCAATGCCGCGGCAGGTCACGAGGTGCCGCAGCTCCCTGCCGGCGTGGGGAGGGCGCTCGGGTCTCCAGCGGCAGTCTCTGACCGGCGGGGGGGGGCCGCCCTGGGGCTGCCCGGCTGCGGTCCCTGACCCGTGGGCGAGGAGGCCCCTTGGGCTGCAGCGGGCTTGCGGCAGCGGACTGCGCTGATCCCGGCGGGCCTGACCCAGGGGACACTTGGGTGCGCAGGCGCAGGCAGCTGCTTTGCTTGCCGGGCAGCTCAGCCCCTCCAGCAGCAGCGGCTGCAACCATTTAAAAAAATTTTGGGGGGCGCCACTTTTTGGCGCCCCCAAATCTTGGCGCCCTAGGCAACCGCCTAGGTCGCCTAAATGGTTGCACCGGCCCTGCCTGCAGGGGTCACATGGAGGTAAAAACTATCTGTGCCATGGCTACATTAGGGTTTTAAATCCGGGTAATTCTCTCCAGATAAAAACATACCTGTTTTTCCCCAGTGAAGGCAGCCTATGTCGGTTATAACCCCTCTCTTACTCCATGTGTCTTGTGCCCCAGATCAGCGTGGCAAATGCTAGAGCCAGGTCTAGCTGAGAGATTCCTGCCAGACTAGTTATGCCAGTCAGGGTGTGGTGTGATGTCTGACCAGCAAAGCCCCCAGTACAAATGCAGTTATAGAGACAGAACAGCACTTTGCCAGTACAGCTTGTTTTCAGGGGCTGGGATTTGGAATAAGCTGTACAGGTAAAATCACAGGGTTGCCAGAGATGACTCAGGGGTCTTTTATATCCTCTGCTATGTGCTTGGAATTTTACTGTCCCAAACAAAGCCCAGAGCTCCTGTTTGTGGAAAGTTAGTGACCCAAGCTGGAGTCCAGAGTCACATGAGCATATCCCATGTCCTTACACAGTTTGCTGACTCACTGGAGGTGATCACTGTCCCTTCCCTGTCTGAAGCATCCTCAGGAAGAACTATCAGGAGGGGATGAGTTTCTTCAATGGCCCTTTTTGAGGGCTGAGTGTTCTTGATGGGCCATCCACACATAGCTGTGCAGCCTTGAGGTAAATTCTATCTTGGGGGGGTGAGAGTGTCACCCAGGACACATGTGTAAGATCCAAGTACACAGTCAATATTCATAACTTCAGATACAAAGTGATACATGCATATAAACAGATATTCATATTTAGCAAATCAGAACTTTTCCACTTATCAGAGGGGTAGCCGTGTTAGTCTGTATCCACAAAAACAACGAGGAGTCCAGCGTCACCTTAAAGACTAACAGATTTATTTAGGCATAAGCTTTTGTAGGTAAAAAATCCACTTCTTCAGATGCATGGAGTGAAATTTACAAAACAGGCATAAATATACTGGCACATGAAGAGAAGAGAGTTACCTTACAAGTGGAGGCCAATTCAGTCAGGATGGATGTAGTCCACTCCCAATAACTGAGGAGGAGCTGTCAATGCCAAGAGAGGGAAAATTGCTTTTGTCGTGAGCCAGCCACTCCTAGTCTCTGTTCAAGCCCAAATTGATGGTGTTAAGTTTGCAAATGAATTGTAGCTCTGCAGTTTCTCTCTGAAGTCTGTTTTTGAAGCAACCTTTCCACTGACATCTTACATGATACAAGCTGTATAAGATCCATGAAAACTATGACAGTGGTAATACAGTGATATAAATGGTCACTTTTCTTATACATGGCATCACATCAGGATAGAACATCTTCACCAGATGCACTGCAGCGCATTGGTACAGCTGCGCTGCTGCAGTGCTGTATGTGAGACATGGCCTTAGAGGGAACAGATGAGGTCCAGTCAGAACTATATTAAGCTCTTTGTGGGTTGTTTGCGTCTCTGTCAGCATGTCCAAGGAGCGACCAGCAACACTCTTGTTTTTAGTGATTTTAGTCAGTTTCACTCTCAGGTTGTTCCTGCTTTGATGTTTGAGTTTACAAAAAGGGTAGGTGAATTTTTATTGGGATTAAAATAAATTGTAGAAACATTTCACTCCTCCTTGAACAGTCAGGGGAATGAAAAATCTCGTTGTATACTAACAACTTTCTGCTGCACCTTAAAAACAACAAAAAATCATGGAAATATTTATCTTGGGCTTAGCTCTGAGGCTGAATTTGAGTAGACATCATTCACTGAAGTGCAGGTCTGTGTGAATAGCAGAGATTATTCCCAGGAGGTGTCCACTTTCTTTCCTGACTTGGTTTTATAACATTGTACTTTTCTCTGAGGATCTCAAAGCACTTCTGCAAAATATAATTTTCACAAGCAGACCCCTGTAAGGCACTGAAGGCTGTGCTCCTTGTACAGGGGGATGGAAACTGGAGACACAATGCGGTGAAATAACTTGTCCAGAAGTCACTCAGGAAGGGGCAGCGCCAAGAAGAGAACCCAGTAGTCCTGATTCATAGTTCTCTGCTTTACCCACAATGTAACCTTGTCACATGCTGTCAGTGCTACTAGTGATATGTAAACTGAGGGTCTGACTACTCTACCGTGGTTACACCGGCTCAGCTACCGCGCTAGAGTGTAGACGCGTCCTACATCGACAGAAGGCGGGTTTCCATCAGTGTCATTAATCCAGCTCTCTGAGAGGTGGCATCCAGGTCAATGGTAGAATTATTCCATTGACCTTGCTGCAACTACAGTGGGGGGTTAGATCAACTTAACTATGTCACACAGGGTACAACATTTTTACAGATCTGAGTGATGACGTTAGGTCCATCTAATTTTCAGATGTAGACAGGCCTAATGTAAAATTGGAACAAGCAGTAAGAAACAACCGTGTGCGAAGGCAACTACACTACACCAGCCTGCTATGAAGCAAATTGTTCTACTGTAACTGCTGGCACCTTTCTCATGTTACCTTATATGTGAGGAAAAGAAAATAGGAATGGTGTAGGGTGCATCTGAAATTGTTAAAAGGTGAAAAAAGCAAATTCATCCTGTGGTTTCAGTTACACTGAGAAGTAAAATACAAAATGCCCCTGCTCTGATATAATTGTTGTATTAAATGGGCAGATAGGTATAAATCAGCTTAGTTCCGTAGAGGTGAATGGGGCTCATCAGTTTGCACTAGCAGAACATCTGCCCCATAAAGTCTGAACTGGTGTATGTGCAGGGCCAGCTCCAGCTTTTTTGCGCCCAAAGCAGCGAAGCGGGAAAAAAAACAAAAAACAAAAGATAAAGCCGATCGGCAGCACTTCAGCGGCAGCTCAATCGCGCCGCTTCACTCTTCCCTGGCAATTTGGCAGTGGGTCCTTCGCTCCCTCTCTTCCTCTTCGGTGGCACTTCGGCGGCAGCTCAAAGAGGAAGAGAGGGACAGAGGGACCTGCCACCGAACTGCCACCGAAGACCCAGATGTGCTGCCCCTTTCCATTGGCCACCCCAAGCACCTGCTTCCTTCGCTGGTGCGTGGAGCCGGCCCTGTGTATATGACTTGTTCTCTCGTGAGCTGCTGATCTCCCACCCACGGTTACAAGCAACAAGAGCTTCCTTGTCATTTTTGATAGCCGCAGAGAGATTCATTTCCCTTTTTGCTGTGCTCGTCACATTGGACATGTGAGAAGGGCCATGTGAGCGTTTGTTAGGGTACTTTCCTAGTTTTCCACAATGGGGGCAGATGGAGTCATTCACGCAAGGCACCCTTGTTCGAGCCAAATACTCTGAGAGTTTTCCCCAGGACTCCACCCTACAACTGGAGAAATCTTTAATGCTGCTTCACCTCTGTATTTTGTGCCCCTGTTCCAGCTAGCTGGCTGCAGATCCTCTATGTTAGAAGCAGGTAGGAGCAGAAACATTCAAGTGTGTGTGGCGGGGGGAGTATGCAGTGGATAAAGTTCATCTTTCCTGAAACACAGAGGGGCTGAGTCTCCTTGGCCTTGTGACTTTTGCAGTCATTGGTGTGGACGACTACCCAAGGCCCAGGGCAACAAGTCACTGGCCCATAGACCACATCAGTGATTATTAATTATCATCCATGTTGTGGTATCACCTAGGAGTTTCAGTCATGCCCAGGGCATGGTTGTGCTAGGCACTCCAAACGCACAGAACCAAAAGATGGTCCCTGCCCCAAAGAGACTACAATCTAGGCCAGGGGTGGGCAAACCTTTTGGCCTGAGGGCCTCATCTGGGCATAGAAATTGTGTGGCGGGTCATGAATGCTCACAAAATTGGGACTGGGGTCCAGGAGGGGGTGAGGGCTCTGTTGGGGATGTGGGCTCTGGGGTGGGGCCAGAAATGTGGAGTTCAGGGTGCAGAGGCAGCTTCGGGCTAGGACTGAGGGGTTCAGAGGACAGAAGGGGGATCAGAGCTGGGGTAGAGGTTGGGGGAGTGAGGGCTCTGGCTGGGGGTGTGGGCCCTGGGGTGGGGTTGAGAGGTTTGGGGTGCAAGAGGGTGCTCTGGTCTAGCATCAAAGGGTTTGGAGGGTGGGAGAGGGATCAGGGCTGGAGCAGGGGGTTGGGGCTCGGGGGCAGACTCGGGGTACAGGCTCCAGGCAGCACTTACCTCAAGCAGCTCCCGGAAGCAACAGCATATCCCTTCTCCAGCTTCTGGACAGAGGTGCGGCCAGGTGGCTCTGCATGCTGCCCCATCCACAGGCACCAGCCCTGCAGCTTCCATTGGCTGCAGTTCTCGGCCAATGAGAGCTTTGGGGGTGGCGCTTCAGGTGGGGGCAGCATGCAGAGTGGTGCCCCATGGAACAGCCCCCAACCCTGCTCCCCAGCTGGAGCGGGGCCATGCTGCTGCTTCTGGGAGCCATATGGAGTGGCCCTTGATCCTGCTCTTCAGCTGGAGCACCGGAGCGGGGCAAGCCCCAGACTCCACTCCCCAGTGGAAGCTCATGGGCCAGATTAAAACGGCCGGCGGGCCATAGATTCCCACCCCTAAGCTCGGCAGAAGACAAGAGACAACAGGTCCAGACAGATGGAGAAATGGAGGAGGAAAAGGAAACACTGAGACAATACTGGTCAGCATGATGGGCTATGGTCTCACCACACCAGCCGCCTAACCACTGTCAAGATTTTTGTAGGCACCATGGCGAAGGGGACTTTTGAGACGGGATTTGAAGATGGATAGTGAGGCAGCTTTATGGATGTTTATGGGGATCTCCTCCCAGACATGTGGGCTGCACATCGCCTAACAAGCCGGGTGTCGTCCTGTCCTCCATTACTTCTCTTCTCCCCTGAAAGAACCAGAGGTGAAGACAATGGAAAGCACCACAGGGAAAACAGAGCAGCATAAAACCTGCATCAGCCTACTACCCCCAAGCCACAACAGATGTGTCTGTCATTGGAGGTGGGCGTTTTATAAATGATTTCTGATTTTCACTCCCTCACTCACTATTTGAATGAAAATCTTTTTTCCCATATTTACTTTATCAACCAATTTTGATAACATTTGAAATGGAGTCAGTTTTTTCTTTTTTAGAGCTCCTCATAGTGCGAGGCTCTAAACTGTAGCTTAGTTAGTTTATGCCTTAATCCAGCACTGCCCCCAAAGGACTAGAAGTGAAGAAAATGGACAGCACCATTGGAAAAACAACACAGCAGTGTAAAACCTGCAACAATCTACTACTAAAGCAGGATGGAGAACTTAAGACCCCCCAAGCCACAACTGGTGTGTCTGTCATCCTACAGATTTTCACTCACTCACTAATTGTTACAGTGCCCCCAGGAAGTGACTCAACATCATGATCCTCACGTTACAGAGAGGGAAACTGGGGCAAATCATGTTGTCTCTCTGTGCCTACGGTCAGTGTGTGAGCTGGGAACAGAGCTCTGGAGTTCCAGGTTCCCACTGCCTTGGCTGACTCCTTATACCACACGCTCAGTGCACAGAGGTCCCTGCACTTGGGGGTCACTGATCACAAGCCTGGTTCCCCACGGGCTTTATTAACTATCCTGCCTCTGCCGTGACTCACACCTTTGCCATGACATTCATACTCTATGTAGCTTTCCTTCTCCCCCACTCCAAATCAACTGCCAGGCGTGCGCAGAGGAAACTGTCTATTGCTAAATCTTGCCCTGCCCGACTCCCCCCTTTTTCCTGTCTGAGACTGGCTGCCCAGAGGCATTGTTCTTTACTGACCCTGTATGTCTGCTGCAAAAATACAAACCTCCCCTTCATTTCTTTACTGCTGGGTTAAATGAAAATTGCAGATAAGGCAGCTCCTTGACTGGCTGAAGATCTGCTCTTCTAGCTAGGTACAAACACAGCTTTATCCTACACTCCCCAATTCTACTAGCTCCTGCCATACAAGCACCTTATTGAGGTGATGGACTCCAAGGGTGCAAGGGAATCTGTGTCAACCCATAGAACCTGCAATCAAGCTACAGTTTAGCAGAGCTGGTGGTCTGGGTAGGAGGTTGGCAAGAAAGAATCTAGGAATTCTTTGGTAAAACCCTTCTTGCCCAGACTGCTGTAATCTCAGAGTGCCACAGAGAGGTTTATACCTCTCTGTATGTTCTTTAAACGCAGAGAAACAACCTATCAAGCTGGGAGTGTCAGGTAATTTATGGATTCTTTTCAGTGCTCATACTCCAAAGTCCAGCCATTGCTGTTTGTTTAATATCTAGCTGGGTGAGTTACAAGGTAACTGACAGCCCTGAGGAAAGGGATGGTTCAGGAAGTGAATTTCGGGTCCTTCCTTACTCAGGGCATATCCACACTTGCCATTTAAAGAGGAAAAAGTCCCTTTTTTGCGCAAAAACCATGGGAGCATCTACACTTGCCAATGAAACCATTTCCACAAGAGGCGTACAGATCTTACCGGTGATGCTTTTGCGGCGATGTGCAAGTGAAGACACGTTCTTCCTGTTTACAGAGCTTTTAGCCTCCGCAGGATATCCCACAGTGCCTAGGTGACCACTCTGGCCAGCAGCTCTGCTGCTCTGACACCAGGTAAACAGACGTCCACCTCTCCCCTGGGAACTTTGAAACTCCCCTTCCTGTTTTCTTGGCAAGTGCTCACTTATCTAGCCAGGTGACAATGCCTGCTCCAGGGATCAAATGATCCCCTGCTTGGAGCAATACTGAGCTACTAGAGCTGATCCGTGTTTGGAGAGAGGAGGCTGTGCAGGGACCCAGGATGCCCCGTGATCACCAACCCTCCTTTCCACAAGACCTATGGTCAAACTAGAGAGAGCTGCACTGTGGGATAGCTGCCCTCAGTGCACTGCTCTCATGGGAATGGAAATGCTGTAAATGTAAACACTCTCTGATGCCTGTAGAAGTAAGTGACTATGCAAACCAGCACCTTTCTTTCACTATCATCCGTGAAACTGACAGCGCAAAAACTCTGCAAGTGTAGACACAGACTGAAGTGCATTCTGATCACGAACGCTGTCAGAATCCCAGTGGGCTGGGTAAAATGAGCGATCAGTGAAAACACCCTTTATGTTTAAAGGGGAAGTTGAGGGTCATGAACGTTTCCATCATTTCAGTTTTCTTTTCAAGATGAGAGAACTGGGGGGTTTCAAGTAACAGTGGGTGGGGATTATGGGTCATTAAATGTGAAACAATTCCAGGCAGAGCACTGATAGAGGTTGTTTCTTGGTACTATAGCTGGCTCAGCTTTCCACACATCACTGCCTCCCTTCTGTGCAGTCAACCTGTGAGGTGTGAGCCAGGGGAATAAGCACCACACCGCTAAAAAAAAAGGCTGCCAGGTAAGGTATGCTTGTACAGATAGAGCGGACCTAGCTTGTGTAGCCCTGACCCTGGACAGATTTCAGCTTGCATTGATCTGCTAGGGCTAGGCAGCCAGAGATGCGATCACATCGCATGCTGATGTTATCCTGTTGCTGAGGGGTTTCACAGCTAGAATCCCCTTTGCTTGTGGCTAGCATTGATCACTAATTCAGGTTGTTTTCAGGCAGGAAACCCACCACTGTTTTCTACCATGGGGGACTATCAGTGGCCCCTGGGAAGGCAAGAGGACTGGCCAGTTAAAGTGCAGCCCATGCTGAGGCTAGGTGGGATGTGCAGCATGAGCAACAGTGTCTGGATAATGGAGTGGGTTCCTCTTTGTCCTCCATGGCAACTAAGCTGCAAATGATGCCAGCTTTCATGCCACTGTCTATCTCCATGGCACTCCATCTGATCGTTAACCTGATCTCTGCCTTACAGCAGAGCAGTCTCAGGGCTGCTGTAAGTTATTCTGGCTTCACAGGGCTTCCAAACGCAGGGTTTTAATGGTGCTGTAGACATGCCCTCAGAGTTGCTCAGACAGGGCAGGGCTGGCAGGCCACAGAGGAAGGAGTCAGGAGTCAGAGGAAGGAGTCAGTTCTGGGAACTGCAGATGAGCTGATAAGATTCAACAGATTGGCCAGTTTAGTGCTTAGTCAGCAGCTAAATTAGCCAGCAAACAGCCAGGATCATGGGTAGGTCTGGAGCACGCTGCCTGCCACTGGAGAATGGAGCCTGAATGACAGCACATTCCAGCTTTTTCTATGTTCCTGGAAAGGGATCAGCCTGCCTTGTGCAATGGCCTGAAAAGTGCACTCAGAATGGATAGTCATTGTGACAAAACCCCAACTTTCCCTAGAGGTTTTAACAGTTATGAATAAATCAGCCTTGAATTTGCAATCCCCAGAGGACTGCAGTTCTGAGCCAAAACCCAGACGGCGGAGAGCATGAGGGTGTAGGGGCTTACAAATATCCTCCTGACACCTTCTGACCACAGGTACCCACTCAACCTGAAACACACGACCAGTGAACCTTGGCTGGGGCGGAAATTTGTCACTGGGATTATTCTGCAGTATGTCTAATTGGTGAGGTGCAAGCCTATTGGAATCCAAGGGAATGGTGGGTGGCTAAATGGGAATGTGTACATCTAGAAACAAAGGACGTAGGCAGTACTTACACAGTGGGGGCCTCTCCCCTGCAAAGCCGTGACTCGGAAAGAGATTTGGGGGTCATGGTGGATAATCAGCTGAACATGAGCTCCTAGTACAACACTGTGGTCAGAAGAGATAATAGGATCCTTGGGTGCATAAACAGGGTGTAGCAGCAGGAAGACTCACCAGTGTGGTCGTCTCAGGAATTAGCTCTTCTAGCACTTGGAGCACCCTCTGCTGGCCGGAGCCTTGCCTGCCTTAGGTCCCCGTGTCCCTCCCGGACTCTGGTGCCCTTTACCTCAGGGTTCTGCCCCAGCAGTAGCCCCACTCTCTGGGTCTTCCCTCCCAGGGGTATGCCAACCCTCTAAACCCACCTTCTCTCGGGGTGACTGCCAGCTGTCATCTAGCCCCCGCTCACTGGGGCAAACTGCAGTCTGTCATGGTCACTCATCATTGGCAAGGAGGTTGGACCAGCTGCACCTCCCAGCCCCAGTACCCGCATAGGCCTTTATCAAGGCCGCAGCCTGGGGAGTTGCCAGGCTGGAGCTCCACAGCTCCTCTGGCCTTTCCCCACCCCTGCTCCACTCCAGGTACCCTATTCCCCAGCAGCCAGGCCCTTCTCTCTCCACAGCTAGAGTGACCCTGAGCCAGCTCCTCCTGAGCCCTTATAACAGGGCCCGGTGTAGCCTGACTGGGGCATGGCCCCAGCTGCGGCTGCCTCCCCAGTCAGCCCAGCTTTCCTCCATCAGAGTGGGGAACTGCCTCCCTACACAGGGGAATCTAGAATAGGAGCAGAGAGGTTATTTTACCTCTGTATCTGGCACTGCTGTGACCGCTGCTGAAACAGTGTGTCCAGTTGTGGTGCCCACAATTCAGGGATGTTGATAAACTGGAGAAGGTTAAGAGAAGGGCGACGAGAATGATGAAAGGATTAGAAACCAAGCCTAATAGTGATTGAACTCCTTTAGTCAATCTATTCAGCTTAACAGAAAGGAGGTTAAGTGGTAACTTGGCTACAGTCTATACATACCTGCATGGGGAACAAATATTTAATAATGGGCTCATCAACCTAGCAGAGAAAAGTATAATGAGCCACTGACTGGAAACTGAAGCTCAGGGCCACCCTTAGGATTTGTGGGGCCCTTCGCAGTATTATTAAACTGGTGCTCCTATGCTCCACTGAACAGTCCCAGCTGGTGCCGCTGACCCCAGTGTGTCACCCACGGACCCCCAGGATTCCCCCCCTTGCTGACACACCCTGAGCTTCATATGCACCAGACACTGCAGCAGTGGCTCAAGGGCGACTTTGCGCTGTCACAAGGGGGCTGCATCCTGACAGAGCCCATGGCCCTCCTGCAGCCCCTCGCCAGTCCTGGCTCACCATGAGCATTTTGACAGGAAGTACCAACCAGTAACAACAATAATACAAATGTGTGTGTGTGTGTGTGCGTGACTGTGTATGTGTGTGTGAGAGAGAGAGAGAGCCAGTGCATGTGAGAGAGACAGAAAGAGCGCACTGTGTGACTGTGTGCCAGTGTGTGTGTTGGGGAGTGTGAGAGTGTGTGTAACAATCTGTATAGGGGACTGTGACTCGTGAGAGGCAGAGTGTATGTCTGTGGGTGTGGGAGACAGTGTGTGGGCATGTATTAGGGAAGTGTGAGAGACAGTGAGTGCACTGTCACTTTAAGTCCCCCTCCCACCACAGACCGAGTGGCTCAGGCAGGCAGGGTCCAGGGAGGGACTCGCTCCAGGCGGCGGTGGGTCAGGTCCCCGCTCTGTCTGAGCTCCCGGGGCTGGGGCAGCAGAGCCGGAGGCTGGAGCCCTCAGGTGGCCAGCTGAGGAGCGAGGGGGGGGGGGGGGCTGGGAGAAGCCCGATGGCCCAGTGTGGGGGCAGGCCGGAGGGAAATGGTGCCCCTAATTTTTGGGTGCCCTTTGCAGTCGTGTATGCTGCGTATGTCTAAGGACGAACCTGCTGAAGCTAGACAAAGTCAGACTGGAAAAATACGGTGTAAATTGTTAACAATGAGAACAATTAGCCATTGCAACAATTTATCAAGGGTCATAGTGGATTCTTCATCACTGGCAATTTTTAACTCAAAATTGGATGTTGTTCTAAAAGATCGGCGCAAGTAATTATTTTGGGAAGTTCTCTGGCTTGTTATACAAGAGGTCAGACTAGATGCTCAGAATGGTCCCTTCTGGCCTTGGAATCCATTAATCTAGGTTCCTCTATCCCCAGCTGTGCCACAGATAGTGTGTGACCTTGCCCAACTCACCTAATCTCTCTGTGCCTTCTGTAAAGCGGGGATGATAATATGCTTTCTCTCTCTCTCTTTCTTTAGCAACTGGATCATGTTCTCTTACATTTTGTCTGTCTTTTCTTTTTATCCACACTGCCAATTTACAGCACTGCAACTTTCTCGCTCAGCGGTGTGAAAAAACACACCCGAGTGCTGCAAGTTTCAGTGCTATAAAGTGGCAGCGTAGCCCGTCTCCCAGCTTGGATAGCTACTCCCCTCGTGGGGGTGGATTTTTTAACAGCGATGGGACAGCTCTATCCCAGCACTGGTGTCACGACTAAACAGCCACGGTAAAGTGCTGCTGCGGCAGCGCTTTAACATTGCTAGTGGAGACATGCCCTTAGACTAGCTCTTTGTCAGGGACAGCCTCTTAGTATGTGTTTGCACAGTGCCTAGCACAGTGGGCTCTTGATCTCAGTGGGGCTTTTGGGGCTACTGCAATATAAATAATACAAAGGAAGTAGCCTCAAAAGGTCTGAATAAAGACCTACATTTCCAGAGGTCGGACTCTCATATTAGCCTTCCCACCAGAGAATTGGTGTTTGGAGATGGTTTGCTAAACATTCATTTCAGTAATTTAAGTTTGTCTCCTAAGCCTGATTTCCCCCTTAGACACAATATCACGTTCTGAAACTGTGTGCAGGCTGCAAAAGGTGCTCATGTGTGCACCGTGGGTTTGAATTACTTCAAAAAGCTTGTGCCGACCCCTCATATGCACAGGAAATGTGCATACTTCACAGAGTGCGCAAAGACTGCTGCACACCCTACAACAAAGACCAACGTTGTACTTGTGGCTTCTTTGGTTGGTGGCTCTGAGAACGTGTTCTTCAGGAGCACTGCAAGAAGGCGCTTCAGTCCAACGGACAGATGTACCGTCAAACCAAAGACAAAGCTGCTCTTCAAAGTTGCAATCCAGATTTGTGCCTGAGTCCCCACCTCAAAACCAGATAACAAAAGGTGAGCATTTTATCTAGTGTACAGCTTGAGGCATGCTCGCTGAAACCCTGTGCACGCACCCATCACCCACACAGACTCAGATAACTGGATAGGCATCCCTGTGTCAGACACAGCTCAAAGCAATGTGACAAGCAAGGATCGGGTAACAACACCCCTGTCAAATGCCTACAGCAGGTCCCTTGTTGATTCTTGCTCAGGAGCAGATTGTGCCTTTGCAATCTGCCGTGAAGGGCCTCATGTCACTACCCCACCCCAGGAGCAGAGCAGAGCAGAGAACAAACTGTGTCTCAAAGACCGACTTCCTCCTTTGTGCTGGGCGGAAGGAGAAAATCACTTCACCCCTTTTCTTGGACCTATTCCCCATCCAGCCAACTATTCTAGCTAGCAAATGGAGAAGGTGCAGTCCGAACTCCTACTCTCTCCCCCTCCCCATCCACCAGCTTGCAGCACTTTATCAGGTGAGTAGCCTCTGCTCTCCCTACCTCAGCCAGATCATGACTGGGGAGGGAAGGAAGAGTGGCTGACAAAGGATGTTGCCATCTGGCCCACTGCGAGAAAGCAGAACTTTTCTTAGAATTTCTTAGTATTAATGGAGCCACCCACATGCTTTTGTCATTCTGACTGTGCTAATAATGGCCCTGCCATTGCCACCTTCTGCAGCCTTGGGCAACTCCCTTGGCCAGTCCTCCTCAGTCTCTCCATCAGGGGATGGTGATCATCAAAGGAGAGAAATTTGCATTGGTTGTAGCAAGGGCTGGTGTGAACATCTGGAAATGGGCAGCCAGTGAAGATTTATCTCTGCTCTGCCCACCATAACCCCTAATTCCTAAGGCCAGTTGTGCCCAGCGAATAGCACCCAGAGGAGGCACAAGAAAAGGCAACATCTCCACCATTTCGCTCTCTCCCTCCCCTCCCCCTGCCCCCCAAACTTCTTCTGGGCTTTATCATGATGTACGTTAACGTAGCACCTTGGAGTCTAGTCATGGCTCAGCCCCCTACCTGGTGCTGTACAGACACAGAACACACAGACGGTCCCTGCCCCACAGAGCTGCCACTGGACACGTCAGTTGAGCCCCAATCCATGGAGATGGACAGAAAGATGATGCAGGCCAAGGAAGCCGTGAGACAATCAGAGGCAGCTCTAGCTGGGCTGCTAGATGTCACACCCAGCTCTGCCCCTGCCAGAGGGGGCAAAACCACCATCCCAAGTATCCCTATCTGGTACTGCTTTTAAAGGTGCCCCAACACTGGGTTGGATACTCTGCCTAGCAACAAGTCTCATCTAGCCAATCGAAAAATCACATTCTGTTCAACCTCCTCTGCCAATTACAGCGACAGAGGAAGAGTGCTTTGTAGACCTAGCAAGATGGTCACCCAATCACAAAAATACACCAATGGGAAAATCAGGCTGGGCCCACCTACATTGCTATCCTGCCTAGCAACTCCTCACTAAGTGGCTAAGGCCAAGTAAAAACAAGATAGATTTAGCCCATCAATAAGGGAAGTCAGGTGATTGACAGACCAATATTAACCCCTCGTGAAGGGCAGTGGTACTGCGGGTTTCATTCATGCCTTTTCCCTGACTCTGGGGTCAGATGCAGATCCAGAGACTCTATTGAGTGGCAGTAGATGAGGCAGGGGCCTCAGGCCCTGGGAGGGGTTTAGCCCTCCCCCTACACACATACACTTGGTGTATGGATGAGAATCAACAGCTGGATAGTACATGAGAGATGATGGGCAGCGTGGAGCTAGGCTGAGCAGGGAGAAGTTGTGTTTGACGCAGTGGAGAAGGAGAGATAGCGACGTGATAAAAGCGACAAGCTAGGGAAATTATCTTTGCAGCAGCATAGATATAAGCAGAGCAAGACTGCATCACAGCCTGCATTGCATGTACCCTCCTACCCTGTGCAATTCACCTTAGCTAAAGCACAGGTCCTTGGCATTCCTACTGAAAAGGCCCTCACCTGTGCATGGCTCTAGCTGCCACACAGAAGGCTGCACAGATGCTCTGATGAGTAGATGAGCATCGTCATCCTTCCAGCAAGTCGCTCCTCAGGAAAGAAATTTGGATGTGCTTCCTGGAACATCACAATGACTGTTCAGACAGCATTTCCTGCAGGTTCCGCCCTGTACTGCCACCAGGGGCATTTCTTCCACAGGGCTTTGCTTCCAGGAGTGGCTCCTGGCTGAGTTCATGAATAAAAAATAACGGCACAAGTACCAAATATCCCCCACCGTGCAGCCTCTCCACTCTCCATGGCCCAAGTGCCAGGCTGTCTCACAAACCAGTCCAGTCCATCCTGTGTTCTAATCGTAGCTTCTGGCTACGCTGATAAATTTGGCTGTAAACTAACCAGCCCTCCTTTTCCGGAAACTGGTAGGAAAGGATTATCTGGACAAGTATGAGTCAGTTTCCTGTTCCGTGGGAGAGGTCAAGGAGGAAGGGAAGTAATCTTATAGATCAAGAAGTGCTGCATTTTGAAATAACAGGGTAAGTAGGCTCTGAACGTTAAATGCCAAGTGGCACATCACTAGTTAGGGATCTGCTGGAATCCACTGTGCGCTGCTCAAACAGAGACATAAGCTTCAGTCCTTTATGGCTATTATGTATTGCCTAGTACTGCCCTGTCCTAGCCAAGGGTTGACAAGTGCTTCACAAACACTGATGTACATACACTCTTCTCTCTCACACATACACCCACGGGCTGTGAAGGAAAAACGGCTCTTCAAACATAGATAGGAATTCACTAGAACGTTGTCCTGTCAAAGCAGGGTATCATACAAGCTGCCCAGGGTTACATAGCAGCTCAGGAGTAGAGATTGTGTATACCACAACAGCCCCAAATCCCCGTCTCATTGCTCTATCCACTCGGCCCCACGCTGAGCGAAGAGACCAGGAATTCAGACTCACAATCCCTGCTTGTCTGAGGCCATGGTTTGGTGGGCAAGAAGGGGAGCTGATTTTTCCAGTCTTCTGCTTTAAGCTCTTTCCAGGCTGTGTTCCATGAGGCAAACAAGTGAACATTTCCAGGTTTTGGCTGAAATATTTCAAATGTTGATTTTTTGATGAAAATTTGACTTTTTTCCTAAGTGGGAAAGAACCATTTTCTGACCAGCTCCAATAAAAATGTTATTCTTAGTCTTCATATGGCATCCCTTCCCTGAGGCTCTCAAAGTACACACACTCACAACATCCCTGTGAGACAGTGAAGAGCTGTTACCTCCTTTTCGCTGCCAGGTACGTGTTGGGCCACAATGAGGTGATGTGACTTGGCCAAAGCCATGCAGCAAGTCAGTGACAGAGCCAAGAGCAGAACCCAGGAGTCCTGATTCACAGCTCTCATCTCTAACCACAAATCAATATTGTCACGAGTTTCATTGTTGTGAGGAAGGAGCAGTTAGAAACTGTTGTACATTCTGTTAACACATATCACAGGAAAATATTATTTTAAAAATAGTATTAGTGAAGGGACTCATTTATTCTAATTGCATTAATCCTGTCTCTGGCACTGCCACTCTCCGTGGACTTGTGCAAATCACTTAACTTTTCTGCCTCCGTTTCTCCATCTGCAGATAATAATTATCAGGGGGACTAAGGGTCTGGATCAATCACAGCAGAAGCTGGTGGCCTTTGAAAGTAGGCAGGAGAAACTGAGGCTCGAACTGACACTTGATAATCACAGCCAATTTACAGCAGCAGTGAAGTCTCTGATTCAAAATAAGGCAGGAAATATCCAGCTCTAAGAGGCTGCCACTGATTATCTTTGCAGATGAAAAACACTCCAAAAGGGCTACGTGTCATTAATAAACAGGGATTAACATAATTGAGAGTCTGGGCGAAAGGAGATAAAACAAAACCTGAACTGAGTAGAAAAGCTGGCGCCTCAAAGCCCTGACAGCCTGCTGTTCCGCTTACCTGCTCTCCGGCCCAACACCGGTCCTGCTCTCCAGCCTTCCAGCCATGTTTCCAGGAAGCTGACAGGACTGAGTGAAGTATAAGTGAAAGTTTTCTGCATGGGAGGTTTGTGAAATTAATTTCTGCCCTTTTAAATAACAAATAGACTATTTGGAATAACAGGGATTTTCAAGGGTTAAAAAATGGGAAAGAAACACAGCAGCAGGCAGAAGTCTGCTGGGATCTTCTAAAACACAGACCCTTCTGTCCTTTAATTATTTACTATTATCTGTCGTTCTTGCCCCCAGCGGAAGTTCTCAGCATGCTTTCCAGAAACTAATGGTCTAAGGCCTTGTCTCCACTGGCAAGTTACTGCGCAGTAAAGCAGCTTTCTGCGGTGTAACTCCCAAGGTGAACACACTGCCAAGCCACTTAGTGCGCCGAAACTCCTCAGTTGCAGCGTTGCAAAAAAACCACCTCGACAAGAGTCCCAAGCCTTAGACCTTGTCTACACTGGCACTTTACAGTGCAGCAACTTTCTTGCTCGGGGCGTGAAAAAACACGCCCCCTGAGCACAGCAAGTTTCAGTGCTGGACAATGACAGTGTAGACAGTGCACCAGCGCTGGGAGCTACTCTCCTTGCGGGAGTAGTATTTTTACTCTCCCAGCGCTGGTGCCGTGACTACACAGCCACGGTAAAGCACTGCTGCAGTTGCTAGTGAAGACACCCTTAAAGTGCGGAGGCTCCGGCGCTGTATTGACAATGTAAACACATTACAGCACAGAAAGCAATCAACTGGCCTCTGGAAGTGTCCCATAATCCCTCAAGTGGCCCTTCTGCTCAGTGTTTTGAACTCTGCTGCCCTGGAGAGATGTGTCCCTCCCTTTCAAAGCTCCATTTCTGACAGCGCTTGTGTGGGGTGCTGATCTGCTCTGGGACACAAAGCAAACCATTAATGTGGAATGCGTGGGCTATTAAACACAGAGAGGCGTGTGTGATTGCTGTACAGAGAGCTGGGGAGGGAGGCGAGCTGGGGAGGGAGGCCGGGGCTGATGTCGTGGTTTCCCCCTCTCCCTGCCTCAGGACTGGTTGCTTCCTGCCGCTGTATGAACATACAAGACAGCATGCTGACAGGCTCTCTGTCTCCAAAACACACACTCTGCCCCCCCCCCACACTCTGCCCCCCCCCCCAGTTGAAAAGCAGCTGGCAATGTAGTAGGATGCCCATGGAACAACAGGATTGGGAAACCTGCATCACGTGATGTGCCTGCCCCATGAGGCATTGCGAATTCTTCCCAAAGCGCCCTGAGGCCAGTTGCACAGTGGGATAGCTACCACAATGCACTGCTCTCTTTACCCTTGCAAGAGCTGCTAATGTGGATGCGCTCCACTGTCACAAGGAGCACAGTGTGGACATGTAACAACGGTTTCATTCCAGTGCTCTAATAAACATGGTATAACTCGTGCAAAAACTTGCCAGTGTAGCCATACCCTACGACACACGCACATATGTCCCAGGCAGGTAAGATTACAACAAAGGGTAGGTCGACACTGCCCGCATTACAGCACGGTCGCAGCAGCACTGTGACGTGGGCAGTGTAGTCACGCTTAATCACCGGAGGAGAGCTCTCCCAGTGATAAAAAATAACCACTCTGAACGAGACGCTATCTATACTGGGGTTTTCAGCGCGAAAACTTTTGTCATTCATGGGGGTGTTTTTTCACACCCCTGAATGACAAAAGTTTTCGCGCTGAAGGTGGCAGTGTAGACACCGCCTAAAGCTTCTCTTCAAACAAAGCCACAGCTATGAACTTTTTCCTTTCAAAACAGGATGTCGTTGCACAAGCTGTTGGGGCTCGGTTTGATAAAAGGGCCAAAATGAAGTTGTATCCCTTTCAAAATGCAAGCTAGCAGTATGTCCATACGACACCTGCCTATACAGCTCCCTGTTCTTTTCAATGCAGTCCTCTCTTCTGGCACTGTGTGACAGACCTGAACAAGCAACTGGGGAAAAGTACTGGGAAACCAGGCTCCTTTGAACCACGATCATTTCTGGGAGCCAGAAGTCTTACCTCAGACTAAGAGTAAGTAAAGCTGTGCAGACAGAAGTGAGAAGTCTTGTTATTAAGCTGACGGCATTCCCTGTAAGGAGACACTAAGCATGGAAACTGGAAAACATTCTAGTGACAGACCATCTGGGGCACCTTGCTGGCAGCATTAGCAAATGTAGGTGTGAGGCATGCACCTGCAGAACCCCACATTTCAGGGCTCCGAGCGAGTGCATGCGCTGCCCAGTGAGATGGCTTGTGCCCACAATTGCCTGCCTGCTCAGACACTGCTGTGATAGGTGCCACATAAAAACCTAGAGGAGAGCAAACCTAGAGTTCTCCAAGTTTAATGGGTGCATCTGCAGTTGTACAGGATTCCCATTGTACTGATGCAGGAAGATTTTTCCTGTATTTTGTACTGAATACCGAACTATCCTGTGTTGCATTGCAGCTGGTTGGTGTGGAAATTACTGTAATGCCATAAATGGTGCAGGGAGCTTACCTAAAAATCTCCAGATTCCACCTCCCACTTCCTCCCTGTGACATTTGCTCATTAAAATTAAACAGTGTCCCACAGATGACCACAATGACTAATCACCCATGTGCTGCCTACAGTCCATGCCCTGCAAGGCAGCTGTTTACCTCCTATGTGTCTCCAGGCCTCTGAGGAAACTAAACCAACCACAGCTGGTTTCAGTCATTGTAAACAAAATTCAGATCCCACCAGGCCTGCTTTAGGCGCAGTCTAGACACCTCCTGCACAGCTGGCAGCCTGGAGGAGGAGACCAGTTTGGGAGACACCTGGTGGTGGAAAAGGAGAAGTGCTCTCTTGAAATCTAATCTAAAATCCTCATAGGTGTTTTAGAGCCATAAGGTTAAAAGTCAGTTGGCAAAAGTAACAGCAGAGACACTGTCAAATGTTTTCCTTTAAGGGCATGTAGCAGTTATAAATACTACCACTATGCCGCATGATGGTGTAGTTTCTACACATGAGAGTAGTTTGGGGGAGTGTAAGGGGGCATTGCTCCTCCAGACCGCAAGCCTCAGGCAGGCATGGAATTATCCCCCATGTGTAATCCAGTTGCCCTGGTTTAGGGCAACCAGATAACAAGTGTGAAAAATTGGGAGAGAGGGTAGGAGGTAATAAGGGCCTATATAAGAAAAAGCCCCTAATATGGGAACTGTCCCTATAAAATTGGGACATCTGGTCAGCCTAGTCTGGCTGGAGCTGCCTCCCCTTCCCTCACCAAATATAGAAATCAAACTACGCCTACGTTGGTACAGTAACATCTCTGCAGCAGAGGCCCAGTCACTGCTTGGAAGACATGTTATTACTAGTGTTACGGTAGAAGCCTCGGCTGAGGTGCTGTATACACTGGTATAGACCGTGCAGCGTTTATTTATCTGATTTATTTATGAGGGCTCCACAGCCAAGAAATCAGAGTCACCAACATCAGTCCAAACAGTGAGTTACAAATCAACTACAGAATTGAACGGAACCCGCTCCAGTCTCTATAATTATAAAAACCAATCACACTCCTGTGGAAGCAAATGGTATGGCAGAGTTCCATGCTCTGTTAGGGAGGAATACAGTCCTGCTCAGGACTCCCTGCTCTTCCCAGCAACTTCACACCCACTCACACTGCCTGGGTCAGAAGCTGCTGCCCTTGGGGTTTATACAAACCCCAGACAGTCGAATGATTTGGTAACTGGGACGGCTGTAAAGGAATTAAAGCAGCTCACACAGAGGATGCTGCAGATCTGGAAACTGAGCCCAGTTCTGCTGAGGCCCAGCCAGACCCTCAGGCAGTGATGTAAGGGAATGCGCATTGCCCTTCTTCTGGGCCTTTCTAGTATTTTGCAAAATGTAGGTGGTTTGAGTTTTTTTTAATTTTAGCCAGTGCATGGGATCTTTGTGACATGGGTGTGGGGCCCTTTTCACAGGCCTCTGGCTGCCGGCACTTGACTGTACTGGAACCATTCATTTAAAGCAAGGGCGTCAGAAACACTGGGTAATCCAAGGTGACCCGGCCCAGCTTCTTGCCAGGAGAGGCCTTGGTACTGCATGCCATTGATGTTACCCTGGCTGGGAGGTGTCACTCTGGATTTACTGCCAAACATCAGGTCCAAGTAGCATAGTGGGCAATGGAGAAAATGAACAGGTGTGTCCCTGGAACCATCCATTCCTGCCGAATGTGCATCTTTTTGTCATTCAACAGTGTAAAGCAGGAGGGAGGAGAGCCCAGGAGCTTCCCTCTACTGTACTCTGTTACACCAGTTTTATGCTGGTGTAAATCCACAGCCCTAATTGATCAGAATCAGGTCTCTGGATTTTAAGAGAGCCCAGAATGGCAGGAGCCGCTTGCCAATGCAGATCCCTATGCTTCCTGGGGCAGTGGTGTGGTGGCAAAAGAGCTTAAGGGAGGTTGAGTGGGCCAGAGGTGTCTAACTTTTGCTTTCATCCCTGAAGAAACTATACATGGTCTAGGAAGGATGGGACAGTGGTTAAGGGTCAAACCTGGGGCTTGAGAATGTGGGGTTGAATTCTCTGCTCTGCCACAGACTTCCTGCGTGACCTTGGGCAAGACAGTTAGTAAAATAAAGGACTTGGAGACAAATAGGGATCATAGCCCTACCTCCCAGGGGTGTCGTGCAGATATGTGTGTTACAGGCAGTGAGATGCTCAGCTATTGTAGTGATGGAGGCCATGTCAGTGCCTAGGATAGGCAGGAACACAAGCTCCTTTGGTTTGAAAAGTCTCCTCTTGCAATTACTGTGGTGTTGTTAAATTAGAAAAGAGTGTTTCAATGGTCCGTGCAGCTGCACATAGCTGACAAGAAGGAAACCTAGCTAGCAGTTGCACACAAATGCATTTTTATTTCTCTCTACAAACATGTGATACAGATGCATACATAGTATGCACAGAGCCCACAGGGCCATTCCCAGGCATGGGAGAAACTCACCATCCACAATGAATGAAACCGTTCAGTACAGAGAACAATCATTATAATAATGAACATGCTAGAAAGAGCTAGGCTGACAGTCCAAATGTATAACATTGAACCACCAAACCTTGCATCTACTTTCTTTTGTCTTTAATATAAAGCATTAAAATATTATTTTCCTAAACAGAAAAAGCAGCAAAATGGTAGAAATATTCCCCATCGTTTTATCTAGTGACCTCTTGCTAGCCCTACAGTGTGACGGGTGAACGGAAGCTAGGAATCTATCGTTGCTGCTATGCAAGTGCTGCAAGCAAACAGAGGGGAAGAGAACTTGGAAAACCATCCATCAACAGTGAGGTACTAAATTCGTCCTAAATCAGAGTGAGAACAGGTTGCTAGGAAAGTGGGAGCAAAGCTGACAGCTTTTACAAGCAAAATTAGAGAATTCTCTCCTACAGAGATTGTTATCTGTTACAGTCTTAACACAACTGTAACACTGATAACATTTAGCCACCTACAAAAACCTCCTTCATTATGAAGGCACGTGCCCCTAGACTGGGTACCCTGGTGTACATTGCTATCACCAGTGTCTGCACAGCTTAAATACCACTCAACAGAATACCTGAACCTTTTCCACAGGATCCCACATGAAACTGAAGAATCAAAAGTATCCCATTCTTTCCACACATAAATAAAACGGGAAATAATATTCCCTACATAGAGAGGATCAGGGTGTGACTATCAGCTGCAGTCACATCCATCCTCTGGAATATAAAAGACAAAGGTCCATAGAGCAAGCGTTTCCTGTCCCCTCTCCCACAGTCTACCAGGGTCTCCAGAGAGCATTGACGTTCTTCAGGGATGCTTGCTTTGGGGTGTTCTGGCTGGAAGGGGAGCAGATGACCTCTGGTGCAGCCAACTGGCTCTTCTGGAAATGACTCAAGAGCTTGCTCTGCGTTTCTGTTTGGACTTTATGGAGAGACAGGAAATGGAAAGCCTCCTGCAGGCACCTAGAGTAGCCCTCCTTGAAGTCGAACTGAGAGTTTTTATGGATGGATCCTGCAGCTAGAGAAGAAAGAGAGAGGGGAGGGAAAAGAGACCATGATTTAGACTCATTCTTCATGTCACTCTCTGGAGCTTCATACAGTACATCACTGCTTTGCACACAGCCAGGACTGAAGCCAAGTCTGATACTCACTCTTTATCTGCAGCTCGCTCTGCTGTTTCAGGTAGCTAACAGTCATCTCCAGGATGTCGGCTTTCTCCAGCTTAGAATTGGGCTGGTGTCTCTGGAACTCCTTCTCCAGTAGGAGTTTCAGCTGCTCAATGCTGCTGTTAATCCGGTCCCGGCGCATTTTCTCCACCACCGGCTTTCTCAGCTGCAAAACACAGGACAAAAGATTTGCTTAGAAAACATCCTCACTCTGCTACATCTCTGGACTGTTTGGTCCATCGCTTCAGTGCATGTAAGTAGTATGGGCCAGATCCTCAGCTGGTGTAAATTAGCATAGAAATAGAGTTACGCTTATTTGTACCAGCTGAGGCTCTAGCCCCATCAGTTTCACTGAAGCAGCCACCAAAGCAGACTGTGCTGGTACTTACTTTGTTTTTCTCTTTTGGTGTCAGTAGGTTGTTGTGCTCCATGAAAAGAGTGCTGGGGGCCATCTGTCCTGAGCTAAGGAGGCAGATCTCAGTTGTGCTGAAGTCCTGTGGAAGTGTGCTGCTGGAAGCTGACTCTGCCCTAATATTTATACTGCACAACCTTGTTCAGAATCTGTGGGTCTCTGACTTGGTTGAGTTTCCCACACTCCAGAGCCAATCAGAGATAAGCAGGACAATAGATGAAGCATCTATTCTTGCACGCTCCAGTGCCAGTGAATAGCTGGGGGATAATGACCTTCTCCCAGATGAGCAGGTGGGGAGTGTGTGGTACGTGAAAGACTGGGATCCAAATTACGTGTTAGAAGCTGGGAAAGAGCTGGCCCTCAGTGAGAAAAGGCTGCTGACTGATGCTGCAGATCAATAGCTTTCCAGGCACACACAATATTCAGTTCACATACAATGGTGAATGTGGGGGCCAATTGCTGATGGCGGGAAAGAAGCTAATCTGTGCAGAGGAAAAGATGGGATTGTATCTTTTTTGAAAACACACACACCCAGGCACACACTTTGGGCGCGAACACATACGGACACAGAGATGAAGGCAAGCAGCACACTTGCTTGGAGATCGCTGGGTTCACTAGTTGCTGAAAATAAACTATAGACTTTATTTTGCTAATTTAAAAACCAGGGTTGTTGGTTTTTGTGGGTTTGTTTTAATAACAATGAGCCAGATTCTGAAGTTCCTCCTCAGCTGACATCAATGTGAGTGTCACCTGACTCAAAACAGAGTGTGGACTCCATGGTCTGGCTCAGGATAAACAATGCACTTCATTATGGGTACACACATCTATACAGAGTGTTGTTATTTACTTATTTACACACAAGACAGTCTTGTGGTTAAGCAGAGGACTGG
Source organism: Chelonoidis abingdonii (assembly GCF_003597395.2). Classification (NCBI taxonomy): domain Eukaryota; kingdom Metazoa; phylum Chordata; order Testudines; family Testudinidae; genus Chelonoidis; species Chelonoidis abingdonii. The sequence continues at coordinate 4,869,018 of NC_133791.1, forward strand.
GAGGAAGTAGATTTGAGTTCTGTTCTCAGATGTCCTGCGTGACTTTAGGCACTTCCCTTCTCATCATCTCAACTTCCCTATATGGGAAAAATAGTCATAATAATACTTTATTTATCTGTTCTTAAATAGGAGAGAGAATCCAGAGGTGAAAGAGGGAAATCTTAGTGAGTGCTGAATATCTGCAATACTTTTGCATTTCTGCATTACCTTCATCCACAGAAATCAAAACATATAATGAACATAAATTTCACCTCACAACCCACTCTCCTCCATCCCCACCATGAGGCAGGTTTTAGTGTGATTATCCCCATTTTACCAATGGAGAAACTGAGGCACAGAGCAAAGTCATGCAGCAAGTCAGAAATACAACTGGAAATAGAACCCAGGAGTCCTGACTCCCTTTCTCCTTCTCTAGGCTACAATCCATACTAGGATTTGATTTTACTGGCAGTTTCTGCTCTAGAGAGACCCAGCACTGCACTAGCAAGAGATGCTGCTCTTTAGGATATTAAGATGTATTCTTAGAGCTGTGTGTTTCCAATAAATAAAATAGATAATAAATAATAATAAATAATAATAATAATACATAATACATAATAAATTGCACTACACCTGACCTACACTCTGCCTGCTCAAATAACAAGGAGTCCTCACTCACTTTTCTGAGCATTAAATTAACTCACACAAAGATAAGCTGAGTATCATACGGAAGCAGACTGATTTCTGCACCATCTGTATCTTTAGTACATGTCTTCCATTCCAATTAGTTACATTACAAGGGTAGAGTTAAAGCATGGAGCCAGGCTGCTGAAGCACGGGGTTCTGTTCCCAGATTTGTTCCAGATTCACTGTGTGAACTTAATCAGGTCACTTCACTTCTCTGTGCCTCAGTGTTCTCATCTGTGACAAGGGGATTGTAATATTCCTTTCTCTCACTATTCTTATGCGGCTCAGTTTATATTTGTTAAGACTTTGGGGATCCTGTCATGGAATGTGGTATAAAAATGTGTGTAATGTATATGAAAGTGAATACACACACACACACACACACACACACACACACAGAGTCATCTGTCTCTAATTCAGTTATTCTTAAAACCAGGTAAGGCTTAAGTGACCTCTTCCAGGATCTGCTTTTCCTTCCCCCATTGTACTGCCCTTGAATAGGCTCACTTCTTTTTGTACAGAACAGCAGCTGTTAAGCTCGGAGTCTTTTATGTCAAGTTGTGGGAAAGTTTTGTGACACCATCTCACATGTTTCCTCCAAAGCGTGTGGATTAATTCTGAGCCCATGTGACACCACCTAGGAATCCCATCGTTTGCTCTCCCGCTCCCCTCTTGGGGACAGCCTCTGAAACAGATCTCTCAAGCAGCGAACTCATTTCTAGGGCTGATTAGCCAATGACACATAGGGAGAACCCTGCCAGTTCCCCAGCCCGCACATTCACTAACAGCTTTGCCTGAGATTGTTGCTGCTTTGCAGATGAGCTTACTAATAACCAGATATGGGAAGAGCCATAAATTCTCCCTGCAATATCAACCACACACATGCAAGCCCCACGTCTGAATCTAACAAAGCAGTTTTAAGTGTCAGATGCCCCTCCCTGTAATAACCAGTTGTACAGAACAATCAAAGCATTTCCATACTTACCTTCGTTTGGGGGGTGGGGAGAGTCCTGTGCCCTGTGAGTTTTCTGGTCCATCCCAGGACTTTTATTTTTGTGGAAGACAAATGAGCTTTCAGTGGTAAAGCCTGTTAGCACAGACGTGGGGGTGGCCAGGTGACTGGTGCTGCATGTGCCTGTTTATCTCGGTTTGGGCTTCCGGCCACTTCTGAGATCTGGTGCTATGACTCAGAATGCTCTTTCAAACAGAGAACCTAGGGGATCAGACTCAGAACTGGCCAGATCCTCACAGCTGTCAGTTGACTGTGCTGGGATAATCAGAGTCACTTTTGTCCTCTTGGTTGGTATAAATCCAAATCATTCCACGGAAGTCAATGGAGCTAAACCCATTCCAGCTGAGGATCTGGCCCTTGTTTATAGCACACGTTCTCAAAATAATAGAATCTGAAAACAGACATTTTACTTCTCAGCTGAAGGTAGCCTGAGTAATCAAAAAATTACATGGGGACAAATCTTGCCACCTTGAATTGCTATAGTTCCATGGAAGTCAATGGTAATTTCACTCAATTAAGGACTGCAGAATTTGCCGCACTGGAAAAAAGAACAAAATATCTGCCCCCCCCCCACCAGGTCCCCAAGGCTTTTGGAAATTGATCAACACTTGCAGGAAATTAACTGTATGGAATACAATCCCTGCTTAATTCCCACAAGGACCCTGCCAATAAGCCCTGCAGGGGAATTACTTTCTAGTTCTGTTTGGTTTTTTGGTATGTTTGAAATTTGATGGACCTTTTTGCAAGAGCCATTTGATTATGGCAGAGTTGGGGCTGGGAACCCTTGAATCCCAAGTTCTATCCTTGACTCTCATATAAGCTCTGAGGCCTTGAGTCACTTAACTGCTGTGGGCCTCAGTCATAAAATAGGGATGATTGTAAGGTCTGTTACACTGGTTTTGTGGGGTTCATCTATTGTCTGTAAAGTAACATAAGTGCAAAGTCTCCCTGACTTGACAGCAGCTTTTCCCTAGCCTCTCTCTGAGTCACACAACAAGGATACTGTAGTTCCTCGAACAAATGTTCTAGTCTCAGGAAAAACAAACGAAAAAAATGACTCCATGGTTTTCTCTGTGGCTTCGCAATCAACGAGGGAAATTAACTAACCAGTGAAGAACTAGCTTTGGAGGAGACCGTCACTTTGGCATGACACCAGAATGTATGGCTGTAACTCCAGTTTGATTTGGAAATCCCAAAAAAGGGCAATTAGCCAGATTCATCCGCACTGTAAAGCTACAGGTGTCAATGGAGTTACACCAGGGATCATGAATTTAGAATTAATTTATGTCCCCAACATTGGAATGATTGCTTTCTACTGTGGGACCGGAGCAAACGGCATTGGAAAGAAAACAGATGATGATCGTAAGACCCTACATACAGGTACTATACTTGAAATATGGAGTAAACACTATCCAGCCTCCTGAATCTCTACCAGATGTTGGCTTTCAAGGCGTTTTAAAGGAGCTGCTGCTTTCCCAAGTCTTCAGAGATCATCACTGCTCTGATTGCTTCCTTTCTGATAACTGCTACCCAGATGACCTTTTGGGAGTAGGGTTTCCCACTGAACACAATGCAAAGTCAAGCACCATTACTAATGTGGTTTGTAGCCCGGCACACTTCTTTTGTGTGGGGAATGAATATAGTTAAGAAATGGCGTGGGAAACTTGGAGGTACACAAACTTCCACAGCCTTATGTTAATAAGCCGCTTACCATGGTAGGGTACTTAGGAGAAAAGGAACTCTATGTGAGGGATGGGAAAGGTGGTAAGATCTTGGCGGACTTGGATATACAAAGTTAGCACTGAACGCTGGAGACCTTACTCAGGGAAAACTCCCATTGGGCCTTTCCGGGAAGAAACCTTCACTGAAGCCAACGGGAATTTCAGCCTGAGTAGAGCCTGAGCAGGACTTATGGACTTGATCCATATCCTTTGGCACTTCCAGGGCCATACTCTGATCTCGGCTACACCAGTGTAAATCCAGAGTGACTCCATCATCTTCCGGGGAATTATCCCTGATTTTCACCAGCATAGCTGCAATCAAAATCAGGCCTTTCTATCCAAGCAGCTCAGAGCCCTTTTCAAGCATTTATGAACAAAGAGGGTAGAATATCCCATTTCACAGGGTAACTGAGGAGCCAATAGGCTAAGAGCCTGATTTTCAAAAAGATCTGGGCCTACTTTTTTAAGTGTACTTCCCGTGTATGTCCAAATCACATGATTTGCACACGTAGGAGGCTACATAATTGCTTGCGTGTGCAAATCCGCATTTGACCTGTCACACACTGTAAGTACAAATGTAAAGCAGACATACAAGTGGGCATCTACTTTGAAAAAAAAACAAAACAAAAAACCCATCAGGCCCTCAGTGACTTTTTAAAGTTCAGGCAGGAAGCATGACAGATGTGGCAATAGTCCAGAGGACTCCCATTGCTCACACAGCCATCCTTCCTCTCCGGCTCTGTGAATCAGAGAGCTGCAAAACCTCCGCAGCAAAGCTGTGCAAATCAGGCTCTGGCCTCCACTGCCAACTCAGGACTCAGCCTGCATCTGGCAATTGTTTTGCTACAACTCACAAACTTTGAGCCCAGATGCCCTCATGACTGGGCCAGTTTGTGGTTTTGCAGGGATGGCCTCCACATGGAAGACGACTCAGCTTTGACTGGGTTTTGAGGACTTTGTGGATTTGAGTTCAAGGGGTAAGGACGCAGTGAGCCCCCAACTATGGTGCAAAGCCAGTGGACAAGTTCCCAACATTCAATACTGCTAATACTGCCGAGGGTAGCAATGTTTGTTCAGACTGTTCCTGATGACAGCAGCTGTCCTGGCAGAGCTGCGAGTGGTTAGAGCAATGAACTGGCAGTTCAGACTTCTGGACTCTGTCATGGGCTCTGTCATGGACTGTGTGGCCTTAAGTAAATCACTTCACTCCTCTGTGCCTCAGTTTCTCCAACTGTCAAACAGGGAGAACAACACTTCCAAGAGGGCCAAGCAGCCTGGTTCATTAATATTAGCAAAGGGCTTTGAGTTCTCTGCATGAAAGGGGTCAGACCCCTGGAATGCTGTCATTGCTGTGGCCTCAGCTCTCGCTCTCACCGTTAAGAGCGGACGTACGGAGCTGCACCGAGGAAATCATTTGCAAAACCCAGGAGCCCCTACTGCATACTCTGGAGCAGACAAAGCACTAGGCAGTATGCGTGTATGGATCAGAGAACCTAATACAGGCCCAGCAGTGCAGCTCCACTGAACTCAATGGGACTGTTTCTATGGGCTTGAATGAGTGTGGGATGAAGCCCTAGGTCTGCCCTTTTCCCCTAATCAGTCTCTGTGCTGCTGTGTGTGAGCGAGGGGGGTTTATATGTTATGCAGAGCTCCCTGTTTGAATTTCCAGCAATTTCTCTCTGGCTACAGTAACCTGATTTTTTTTCACTGGCTTTCCCCTCAACCACCACCCTTCCAGTTTTTTATAATGGAATTTTTCTTTCTGTCATTCTCTCTCTTTGTGTCTGCAACAGGCAGATGTGGGACCGAGGACAAGAGTATGTTACAGGCCCTCAGACTGTGAGTTTGAAGTTCCTCTGAGTTTCCCACACTGCTTCTCTATTCACCGCATTCAGACAGAGGATAATGAAAGTGTGCCGTGCAACAAGCTGAATTAGAAATGGTGTTTGACTTCCCTTTGTACTTCATAGAAGCCCTGTTCTGGGTAGACCATCTGCATAGCACTTACTGTGGAGAAAAACATTGATCAAGATCTGTCAGCTTGAGCTGGGGGAACTTGGGAAAGTAATTCCTTGTGCCACTTCAGTTCTTCAGGGCTTAACATCTGGCCTGGGCAAGAGGGTTTAACAATCTCACTTCCTTTAAAACTTTCTTGACAACATCCAAGTCCGTATGCAATAGCCTGAACTACTGATTCTAATGATGTGGTGAGGGATCACACAACGGGGAATATCTAGTGCTTTGCATTTCCAAAATGCTTTACAATAGTTGCTGATGAAGTCTCAGAACTCCCTTGTGAGTGAGGGTTGTTTAGTAGCTGCGTTTTGCAGAGACAGAGAGGATCAACCCAAAAGATACAAAAGCAGCCAGTGGTTTTAGGTGCTCAATTTCACATGCCTGTTTTGCAGAAATGCAAAGCATCCATTTTCATTTTAACTGGTTACTTGATGCTTCTGAAAATGATGCCCCAAGGTGTCATCAGTTAGGCACCCAAAACCAGTGGCCATTTTTGAAAATTTTAGCTAAGTGACTAGTTCAAGACCACAGATGGAGTTAGTGTCAGAGCTGGGGTGACAGGCAGGACTTCCTGGCCCCTAGGGTATGCTGAAACCTCTCTCTGAACTACACAACGTATTCAGTAACAAGGGACTAAATAGGAAAAGAATGTAGGTTTTGCTCTGTAAGCACTGATCATAGGCGCCGACTCCGTGGGTGCTCCGGGGCTGGAGCACCCACGGGGAAAAATTGGTGGGTGCTCTGCACCCACCGGCAACTCCCAATCCCGCCCCCCACTCCAGCTCTCCTCTGCCTCTGCCCCTAAGTGCGCCTTCCCCACTTCTCCTCCCAGCTTGCCACTACAAAACAGCTGTTTCGCGGCATAACAAGCTGTGGGAAGGAGGGGGAAGGAGCGGGAATGTGGTGTGCTCAGGGGAGGAGGCGAGGCAGGGCTGGGGCGAAGATTTGGGGAAGGAGTTCAATAAGGGCAGGGAGGGGTCAGAACTGGGACAGGGACTTTGGGGAAGGGGTTGGAATGGGGGCGGGGCTGGGGATGAGGGGGGTACAAGCACCCACCGGCGCCAGACGCTGGCGCCTATGGCACTGATCTCATTTGCTCTGCCAATACACACTCACATGAATCTGTTAGTAACACCTCATTTTTAATCCCTAGACCTGAAGCTCTTGTGAGTAAAGACTGCAATTTATATTAAATTATGCCAGACCTTTGGCTAGTTGCATGAACTATGTTTTGGCTAGGAACTGGACTAGCCCAGGCTACTGAACAGCCTGCAGATGGTGATGAATTTCTGCTACTAGGGATAGGGCCGGGATTGGAACTAGTGACTTACAGTATGTCTGCACTAGAAACCCTACAGCGTCACCGCTGTAGTGCTATATTGTACACTTCCTACAGCGCCCGGAAGGGTTCTTCTGTCAATGCAGTAAATCCAGGAGGTGGTAACTAAGTCAATGGAAGAATTTTTCCCTGGACTCAGTTCTGTCTACACGTAGTCTTAGGTCAGCTTAGCTACATCTCTCAGGGGTGCACAGTTTTTACACCCCTGAGCGACGTAGTTAGGTTGACCTGACTTACTAGTGTAGATCAGCCCTTAGAGCTGAAAGGCTCCATAGCCCATTACCAGCCTCTGGAGCCATCAAGTGATCAGTACCAGATGCAGCTACTGCACTACGAGTGGATTGTGGCTTTATACTGGGGGTCCTGCAGAGGTACACTGCCCTGGTGGCAGCTCCTGGAGGCATTATGCTTGACTCCTCTTGGGCGTGCATACAAAACAGCACCTACTGCTGCAGCTTATTCCGGGGAGCAGGGCTTGCTCACAACCGTGTCATCGATGCTAAAGGAAGCAAGTCAGAATCTTGGCCCCCACCTTCACCCCATCCTGTCCCACTTCTTTATGGGAGTCTGGCTCTGTTTAACACACCAGACTCCCCTGGTCTTGTACCCCAGTAGTGCAAGGAGGATTGGTGAGGCAGTCTCTTAGCACACAGGACCCCCTTGCACTCCCATTCAGGGCTGAGCTCTTAGACTCCACAAACTCTTTCAGTGGGAACTACGGCACACTCCCATGTATTAGAGAGAGTGCTGGGACTCTGGCAGGCTCACAGGCCTGTTCTCTGGCTTTTGAAAGCTCTTCCTGCAAGGCAGCCATCTGCTCTTAACAGGCATAATCTCCTCACTTTATTGCCAGCGGAGCACATGTTCCTGGGTCCCACAAAACCCACCTGCCCAGCAGGGTGAAAAAGACCATTTCACAAGACACACTTCCATTGTTCTCTCCAGCACCGTGACTGACAGCAGCTGAGCATGAGAAAGTGCAGCCATGGAGGAACTCACATGCTGAGATCCAGGCTGGGATACTGGTGGGTTAGGGCAAAGGGGGATTGCGCTGTAACACAAAGAAGGGACTGGTCTAGATTAGAAACGAACCTGTCCCAGAAGTGGGTGCCTGTTCTGGAAGCATTGCCTCATATCAATATTCTCCACAGAACTAGCACCTTCCATCCAAGGCTCAAAGCACTGCAGGAACATTAACTGATCCAGCCTCAGAAGCCTGCTAAGACTGAGCAGTTTAATATCTGACTCATTCACTACTGGCTATCTGGCGGATAAATCCTGCACTTTCAGGGGAATGGACTTGATTATCTACCATTAATACACCCTTTTCTCATCACTGACTTCAATATTTCTGTATGGTAATTGGGAATAGAGCCCAGGAGTCCTGACACTAAATCCACTGCTCTGTAATAATCTCTCATAAGAATGGCCATACTGGGTCAGATCAATGTCCATCTAGTCCACGATCCCGTCTCCTGACAGTGACCAATGCCGGGTGCTTCAGGGGGAATGAACAGAACAGGGAAATCAATGAGTGACCCCATTCCCTGTCACCCACTCCCAGCATCTGGCAGTCTGATGCTTAGGGACACCCAGAGCATGGGGTTGCGTCCCTGACCATCATAGCTCAGAGCCATTGATGGACCTATCCATCATAAATTTATCTCATTCTTTTTTGAACCCAGTTACACTTTTGGTCTTCACAACATCCTCTGGCAACGAGTTCCACAGGTTGACTATGCGTTCTATGAAGAAGAACTTCTTTATGTTTGTTTTAAACCTGCTATTAATTTCATTGGGTATCCCCCCAGTTCTTGTGTCATGAGAAGATGTAAATAACATTTCCTTATACACATTTTCCACACGACTCATGATTTTATAGATCTCTATCATATCTCCCCTTATGTGGGAACATATGAGACTTTCAGCTTGCTCTCTCACTTAAGAAAGAAAAAAAGGAGTTTCTAGCCTGCAGAGAAGAACTTGAAAGTGTGATCCAAATGCAGTCGAAAAGACTCAGAAACCAAAAAGGAAATAAAAAGAATGCCAAATAATTATTTAAACACCAAAATAGCTCACATGATTTTAAGCCAACCTTATGATTATTGAGCACCTGATTCGTGATAATCTGGAGCTGGAAATATGGCCAGATCCCAACAGATGCCAAGCACCTGTTGAACAGCTCCATCAAATTCACCACAAGATGCCCAGCATGTGCTCCGTAACTCTTAGGGTTTGCCTCAGCATCAGCCATAGGCTATTCTCCTAGTGTGGACAGAGTTCAGGAGGTGAAAGGCTCCACAGCCATCTGTCCCCTGAGATACCCAGGCCCTGCTATAAGTATCTGGGTTTAAAAGATAATTTTAAGGATTGTAGTAGCAATGAAGTTGGCCTGATGAGGTTTCAAAGCTACTGCTATTTTCAAGCATATCATCATTATCATCATGATGTTCCCATTATGCAAGCATATAGAACTAATTAAATGAAGCATCCAAATTAACCTTCACAAACCGAAGGCTATGTCTACACTGCACTTTTGTTGGTAAAACTTTTGTTAATCAGGGCTGTGCAAAAACAAAACAAACAAAAAAAACTACCCCGACTAACAAATTTTACAGATGAAAAGAGCCAGTGTGGACAGGGCTTTGTCTCCCACTGACAAAGCTACTGCCCCTTCTTGGGGGTGGTTTTATTTTGTTGGCAGGAGAGCTCTCTCCTGCCCACAAAGAGCAGCTACCCTGCCTAGCTTGCAGTGGCACTGTTGTAGCGGCACACCTGTGCTGCTGTAAGCTGCGCCAAGTAGATGTAGCCAAAGTTTCAACTGTGTAGCCAGGTCTGTAAACAGAATGTATGTGTGTGTATTGTTAATTAATGACTGTCATCAGTGGGTCTTTGATCTAGAGACAATCACAGATCTCATTAAAGTTGATGGGTATGCTAAGCACCTTTCTTTCATGCTATATGGAAGGAACAATTGAATGTCTCTTGATAGCTGGAAGCCATGGTTCACATGGCAAGGCAAGTAAGCTGTGTAGGCTGACGGGTTTCCCTGGCACTGATTGCAAATGCAGAGTTTAGGGGACTGATTGGTTGTAAGTGTGTATGCAGAAAGCCAACAGAAAGCAAGAAAAGCAGTAGCGAGTGTGCTTCTGGGAGGAAGCTGTGAGACAGAACTGCTTTTGGACACAGTACTCGCTGGAGTAACTGACCTGGATTTTCAAGTATGGAAACTGCCTGCTGTTTTTTGCTTTCACTGTATTTGGGGAAACAGGACTTTGAAAACAAACAGGGTTGCCTGTACCTGATTCCATCATCAATTTCTTTTCCTAATGGAACCAACCCAGCAAGGCCTGAATATTGGCGAATCACTCAGGCCTAAAAAGGACTACAATATTTAGGGCACCTCCCCAGACACAATTAAAAAAGGACAAATCATTGATATGGATAATGCAAACATTCAGTTACATTAGACAGAATGAAATACTGAAAAAGCTACAGAAGCCCTCATGATTCAGGGCAGTTAGCCAACCACGGACTGATAGGGTTAAAAAGAAACTTCCCCTCTAGGCAGGTTATCCCGTGATTGTCCGTTACGGGGGTTTCTGGCATCTGATACTAGATACTGCTTGTGCCAGGAGGATACTGAGCTAGCTGGACCACTGCCCTGATCTGCTTGCTTCTTAGGTTCCAGAGATCATTTCTGTTCAGGATCTGAGGGCTGTTCCCTCTCTTTTTCTCACCAGGCTAAGTTAAGGGCCCAAGGAAACCTGCTGCCAATTACTTACTTGGGGATACAGGGCTCCTTTCTTGTCTCATTTAAGTCAATGGGAGCAGCAATAGATTCATATAATCTTTAACACTTGTGGAGAGGGATAGCTCAGTGGTTTGAGCATTGGCCTGCTAAACCCAGGGTTGTAAGCTCAATCACTGAGGGGGCCACTTAGGGATCTGGGGCAAAATCAGTACTTGGTCCTGCTAGTGAAGGTAGGGGGCTGGACTTGATGACCTTCCAGCTCTATGAGACAGATATATTCTCTCTCTCTATATATATATATATTTTTGTGCTGCTTGTTCAAATCCAGCACAGGTCAGTAATGTCAACAAGGCTTTACCATCCCAGGGCTGTTCAGTGGCCTGTGTCGAAGGGGTGTCACTTCAGCTTCTTGGCTGCCACTTCACTTAAACTACCATTACCATCAGAGGGGTAGCTGTGTTAGTCTGGATCTGTAAAAGCAGCAAAGAGTCCTGTGGCACCTTATAGACTAACTACCATGACACTGCCTGGCAGCCCTGCAGCAGGGCAGGGCTAAGGGCCACTGACAGCCCATGCAGAAGGGTAAGTGCCATGCACAGAATATGCAGGAATGGCCTCGGCTGGGCATAATTCTTGCATTAACCCTTCAAGAACCAAGCCTTACTCATGCATGTCTCTTTCACCTTTGCCAGCTTGGGGCTGGGAGGGAAGTTTGCCCTGCTGGTGCCCATGTTTCTATGGTTCACTAAAGGATTTCAACCTGGCACCTTTCACTGAGGCCATTTTAAAAATGCACAGAAAGAGGACAGAAGATGCATGGAAATAGATCTCTCTGATTTTGGAGGGGAAGGGGGCCACGGGGGAATAAATATGTAACATGGCTGCTTTGATAAACCCCTGCTCCCAGGGCAATGTGTTCCTTTGAGATGTAACTGATTCCTGCCATCAGGCACCAGCCTGCTCTCCCAGAGGGTCAGCGCTTTCCCACATCCAAATACATTATCCTACAGACCTTGCCTTTTGTACAACACACTCCATCTATTCATGTGCAAAGCAGCTGTAATCCCCAGGCCTTTCAGAGTCAATATACCAGGAAATAATAAATCCTTCTTGTGCACCCTTGAATATACTGAGAGGTGACTTGTGGGAATTTCCACTAGGCAGAAAAAAAATAACTGCTTAATTTTTAATACTTGCTGTAAGGAGAATATGTCATTGACCCATTAATATTTCAGGGTCACTTGCTTAAGCAGCTGGGGAAATTGATTTCACCTCTAACTACCTTGGAAATGCAGATCAGGTTGGATCATGCGTTTTGTGTTCCCCAATGATCAAAACCTGCTTGCCTTCCCTTAAGCACCTAAAAATGAGTGTTTCAGGATGCTAGATCCAAAAAGAAACCAAAAGGTTAAACATATAGGGAGAATGGTTTATAGTTGCATTACAAAAAAGGTCTTCCACATTTATTTTTTTTTGGTCAGCATTAAAAAACCCTGTACCTGCATCAGGAAGGTGAGAGGAGGAGTCATCCAGATAATGGCATAGTAACAATTAATTATACATAATGGGCCCAATCATCCTGTCTTGTTCTCTGAAAGGGGCAGATTCGGCCACAGTTACACTACGTAAGGTAGAGCACTGGAATAGGTTACCTAGAGAGGTGATGGAATCTCCATCCTTAGAGGTTTTTAAGGTCAGGTGACAAAGCCCTGGCTGGGATGATTTAGTCGGGAATTGGTCCTGCTTTGAGCAGGTGGTTGGACTAGATGACCTCCTGAGGTCCCTTCCAACCCTGATATTCTATGATTCTACATGGCTCCATTGGTTTATTTGTGGGGTGAAGTACTACTCAACATGAATGAAAGTGGGAGCATCTGGCCCAGAATGAGGAGTTTTACCTAAGGACCACAGGATCAGGTCTTATATAGCATCTTTCACCCTACAGCACTTCAGAATCTATATTCCATGCACAGTACACGACCACTGAAATAACACCATCTCTGAGCGGGGGGCATCAGCACACTGAAGCAGAGTGGATTTTATCCAACAACACCAGTTTAAACTGCTACTCATATAGAAAGTGCCAAAGGATCATTAATGGTCATGCACAGTACACAGGAATGATATCCCCGCCCTGCCAGGTCTCATCCAAGAGACCCTCATGCAGAGTAGAACATGTAACTCAGTATATCTACCCAGGAAGATGAAGAACTGAGTTGAACCTGCTGATATTTGACAGTGTCATTCTAAAAATCTAGGAAGCTTAGTCTAGTCAGTTAAGTGAGTTGGCTACAATGACGCTAACACAGGGCTGGCCTAAAATATAAGCAAATGCCTTTTCAGGAGTGCAGTCCAAGCAGGTTCTGCAAGGTTTTTACCACCCATCCAGCTGCAGTGCAAAGGTGAGGCAGAAGAGGTCTCTGTCAGACTTCCCTATGGGGGGAGAAGAGAATTTGCCAGCTGGAACCCTCATGGGTAGGAGGAAGAAGCCACCCATGGCATTTCTATCTCCAGAGAAGTACTTTCCCTACAGACTCTGCTCACACGGTCATCCTCCTTTGGGTCCTATATTCAGCTTGTCTCACCTGCTGCATCTGCCCTAGAGGCAGGGAAGGCACCCTGAAGGCACTGCAAAGATGAGCTCAACACTGAGGCCTGCAGGCAGACCACAGACAGTCGTAGGAGGACCCCTCTGAGGAAAATCAGTACCATATCCCTCCCCATTTCATGGAGGGTAAACCAAGGCAGAACAGCATCTATGGACTAGGCCAAGGTCATAGAGGAGTCAGTGGCAAAGCCTAGATTTTCTGAATTCCAGCCCTGTGTGTAAACCAGAGACTGGCGTAATTCTGCACCTTGCCCCCCATACTATCCTTTTCCTTGCTAAACAGGGATCTCTGAGACGCTCTGACCCACATGGCCATCCAAGCACTTTAGTGACGCCCAGAGAAAAATCATGTGAATTCACGGTGCATTGACAGAAGCGCAGGCTCCACAAAGGAGTTATTAGCACCAAGCTGTGTGGGTTTGAATTTCTCTGAGTTTCCCACACTTTCCCCCATTGATAACATTTCTTGTTTGGACAATAGACGTGTGCCTTGCAACTACTTGCAACATTAGTGACGGTGCCTGAGCCTGAATGAATTCAAGGGAAAAAATTCAACTCCCAAAAGACCATCTGGCTAGCAGTTATAATACAGCAATAAAGGTCAGGGCTGCCTCTCAGAAGTTGGGAAAAAGATGCTCTTTGACACTGAAGAGTCTCTTTAACCAGCTTGGTACAACGACTACCTGTCAGACTCCAGCTTCAAGGTCCCTCGCCATCACTCCAGCGCTTTGGGAAAGATGACATGAGATGTGGCCTTTTGGAGACAGGGCGGTGAAATGATGCAAGGAAAAGGGCAGCATCTTATTAGAGCTGGCAAAAGCCAGTAGTGCTGGTGAACTGTCACTGGGCTGCATCTTATCTAATGTTTTAATCCTTTGGCTGGATCAAAATGTTCATGAGATGACCTCTCTCCTGGCTTTCCCAGAACATGGGGAATAAAAGGCTCTGAGGACATCTGTCCCTAACAAAGAACTAAGCCCATTCAGGCCTATACAATGAAAACCATGAAACTGGCTATTTCCCTGACTTCCCTTCCTGACAAATGCCTGTTAAATTCAGGTTTTACTTCAGGGTTTTCCACATAGGCAACAGTCCCCGGCTTTCTTTAACCATTGCTGAGTTCGCACAACTAAAAACAGTTCTGTTTCTCAATTCCTCAGCCTTGCCTCCATGTTCCATGCCCATCCTTTGTAGAGAAAGAAGAGCTCCTATCCTTTAGACAGTATGGAGCAGATCCTGTGCTGGTGTAAATCAGCATAGCTTTACTGAGATCAGCTCCACGTGTAACCCTCTTTAATCCCTCTCCATATATACCCCTCTATCATATGTCAATGGAGCCATCCCAGTTTATGCCAGCTGAGGATCTGGCCCTATGCTATATTCACTGCTGCCTTTAAGATTATGCCCAGGGATTAAATTTATCCAATTGGATAAAAATCAGAACTGACCTGAACATTTGCCCCAATGTGAACTGAACCTAAAGAGAGAGTTCTGAGGCTCAAAAACATTAGTTTAAATTTTAATTAAAAAAAATTCTTAGGTGCCTCTGTACTTGCTCATTTCAGGGGGAAGAAAGAAAAAAAAAGGACACTCTGCATGCATTTGTCTCCATGCCCTTTACAAAGATAGATGAGTTAGTGGCAGAGTCTAATGGATTCTACTCTGGAACCTAATCCTCTGGACCAGACGGCCTACCTGAGTTATCACTCTACAGTGAAAAAGGGCAATATTGCTAGCCATCCCCATAGGCTCTATCCATTCCCATACACACCCCCACCTAGTCATTCCCACGAGCTCTATCCATCCTCATACACCCCCTTACCCAACCACCCTCATGAATTCTACCCACCCCCGTAGACACCCCCACCGAGCCATCCAGCAGTCATCACTTAGAATCTCCTTAGCACTTAAGACCTGCTTTTCTAATGGGCCTGTCATTTTACACTTAGACAGTACTTTACTTTTCCATTCGGCCAGTACTGGGGAAACCCAAAGTACTCTACAAAAGAAGCATCCTCAGCAGGTAAACTCTGTGATGACGGGGCTGCGTTTTCAATGCTCTCTCTAGAAAGAGCAGAGAGATGGACGCAGAACTCTTTATTTTAACCCTTAAGGCACAGCTCCCTCCTTTTCCCGCCTTCCCTGAAACATGTGCCTCCATCCCCAGTATGAATGTGACTGGCACATGCTGTGACTCTGGAATGCAGTTGATCCCAGACAACCAGCTGGAGGGTCAGTGCTTTCCCAGATCCTCATGCAGCCCTGCAGCGCCACACTGCACACTCCACCAGTTGGTTTGGGCAGAAGGTTATTCTCTCTGGGGCATTTATAATCAATGTATCATGCACTAATAGATGCCTCCTCTATTGTTTGACCATGTGCCTGGATTGGCTGAACAAGTGTGGGAAACAGCAACAAGCCTCAGACTCACATATCGGCTTGGCCACTCTGGGTATAAATACAGGCAGTCACACAACCTTGTGCTCAGCACAGGAACCCCTGATCCACAGATCTGTGGCCCTAATTGGCAAGGATAAGAATGGCTCCCAGCAACAGCTTCACGGCCCATGTGGAGGAGAAACTGCCACCAAAAGAGAAGAATAAAGTTAGTTAAACAATGGACAGGGCTGGAAAGTGTGTGTTAGGTTATATTCAGTGGGACTCCTAATGCATCTGAAACTTCAGAGTCAGTTGGGTGTTTACCTAACTGATTTTATACAGGAACATGGGAGAAAGAGAATAGATCAGTTAAAATAAGAATAAAGAGATAAAGTAAAAAAGATTTAAAGAATGAGAACAAAGATTGGCGTAAAGATGGCAGATGGACATATAGAGGTAAAAGAGGAAGATAGATGGACAGACAGACACGCCAGGACCACAGACACGCCAGGACCACAGACTTCCTACTGAGTAGAAATTTGTCCTAATGTACATGGGTGGGAACAATGGAGATTATGTAAATTGGATCCACCTGTATCCCTAACAAACTGGCCCTTTTCTTCTACAGCTGAGGAAGCCGGTGGTGGAGAAAATGCGCCGGGATCGGATTAACCGCAGCATCGAGCAGCTGAAACTCCTGCTGGAGAAGGAGTTCCAGAGACACCAGCCCAACTCCAAGCTGGAGAAAGCCGACATCCTGGAAGTGGCCGTCGGCTACCTGAAACAGCAGAGCCAGCTGCAGGCACAAAGTGAGTATGCAGCATGCTTTATCACTCACTCACAGATGAGGCTTCTCTGAAGGCCCACTCCTACAAATCTTTGCTCACACAAGTAGACCTTACTCCTGCCGGAATTAATGGGACTATTTGCATAAGGACTATCCACATGAGCAAGGATTTGTGGGAGGTGGCCCCTCATGTTGATCCCTTCAGGCATATTTACACTGCTCAGAGTTTGGACAGACCATTAACAGGTTGATTTTCTCCCATTTATTTTCCAGTGGTCAGTCAGAAGAGCCCAGAACAGGATTTTAACACTGGTTACCTGCAGTGCCTGAAGGAAGCTCTCCATTTCCTCTCCTACTGTGAGCCTAAGAAGGAAGCTCAGGCCCGGCTGATCAAGCATTTCTGCAAAGCTCAAACAATTTCAGACAACCTGTGCTCACTCCCCATGCATAGCTCATATTCATTGCCATGTCTGGTACCGAGGAAGCATCCTTCCCAGAAGAACATCCCTGTGGCTGTTGCTGCCATCTGGAGACCATGGTAGACTGGACACTTGTATGTGTGTGCTGCAAAACCAAAGGGATCTTTGATTTAAGATCCCTCTTTAAAGTAGGAAACGTTGATTTCCAGGAGAGGGTTTTATTGTTTGTCATGAGAAATGATCTCTGCAGTAGTTTCCCTTCATAGTGAAGGATGGTGTCTATATCCTGCAGCAAACATGCTGCCCTTATAGGTGGCTCCTAGCTGAATGGGGGCCAAGCCCTTTGACGCTTTACAGAGCAAATCTCCCATTGGCTTCCATCAGAGTTTAGCTCAATAAGGTCCTCTCTCCAATGCCCTTTGAAGTCAATGGGAATCTTCATGGATTTCTATGGGCATTGATTCAGGAGCTGCTTTGGCCCTATATTAGGCATTGACCTTCAGACAGACGGGGCATTTGAGGATGTAATTTGTATCACAAAGAGAGTCTAGCCTTTACTTTTTGAGTGAAAGATTTGATTCAGAAATCTTGATGCTTCTGACGTTCCTATACTATTTTAGTATAATCTCTTGTGCAAAGTTATTATGATAACAAATAACTGTAGGAGAAATTCTCTTAACATGCAGCATGGATTAATCTCAGATGAGAGATAATTGATGCCTTTTGTAAAGGAAGTACCTGCTGTGTATCTTAAATAGTGGGGATGGGAGGTGGGAAATGTGTACTCTACAGTCATTGACTGAATGTGCTGATGAGCTTAACATGCTTTTATAAAGTTGTCCCGTGTTCATCATATGTAATGTTGAAAGTGACATTGGTTCCATCCCTGTAAATGTCAATAAATTTTTTTTTATTTATTGATCTTTTGTTTGAAGTCATTAAAACATACAATTTTATTGGACAATGTGTGGGGAACGTCAGGACTAGAAGTATGTGGGGTGGGAGGAGAGTCGCAAGGGATCCTGGGAGATCGAGCAAACATTTTTTCAGAATTAAGCCAGATTGCTTAGGGTCAGGGTGCTCTTTATGAACGCAGGCCTCTCAGATGACAATAGACCACTCTCCTTTTTCAGTCTATATACAGAATGAGGCTATGTGGGGATGCTGCTGTTTGTAAATGCTGCAAACCCTAACTCTAATGTGTACACTCATGCAAGCAGCTACATAGATTTCAGCTCGAAAAGAAGCAGGATTTGGCCTAAAAAGATAAACGAAAAAGCCTCCAAAATAACAGTCACAAAGGCCTAATGTGTATTAAAGGTGAACTGAAATGCTACAGACGGATGTGTAAGATTCCTTAACAAACCACGCACAGACTTCAAAAATAAAACATCATGAAAAATTTAATGCCCTCCCCCACCAACCCTATTAATTTATCTATCAAGCCCTGAGTTCAGAGTGCTATGCTTCCATGCTACCCACCCCTGCAGGGCAAGAAAAACACCTTATAAACTATGAAGAATTCAGCTCCTTGCTCTGCTTTAGGGTCTAAACCTGCTCCCATTGAAGTCACTGGCAAAATTCCCATTTCCTTTAATAGGAGAAAATTCAGGAGTCACTTGGTGTTTTGATGTTAGCAACTCCTGTTCACAGAAACCTCATTAGCGGAATGCTGGTCCTCACAGGTAACACAAAGCTTCTCCTCCTTTCTTTGACAGGAAAATTGCAAGTCTATATAATCTGGTAAGAATTTCCTTTTCCAGATAATTTTCTCTTGTTTTCTAAAAGCACTTCACTCTCATCTTTAAGGAACCCAAGTAAGGCTCAGACATTCAGCGTTGTTAGTCCAAGAAGATCAAGCACAGTGCTGCTTTACCACTGATTTGCTGAGTGACCTCAGGCGAGTCACTGCACCTCTGTGCCTCGGTTTCCCTATCTGTAGACCTGGGATGATGTTGCCCAACCCTTTCTAAAGCACTTTGCAATCTCTGAATGACAATTGCTAAATGAATGCTAGATGTTATTAACCATACACTTTTAACTTGGGCTAGTTTGCCTCAAGGAATTACTGCCACACTCCAGCAAGCTTTAAAATATTTAACACAAACCCTATTAGCTGAGATACAAAAATGACAGTGACAACATGTCCCCTTTGATCCTCCCCCCACCCCCCAAACACAGAAAACAAATCTCACATGGCCTCCTAAATGAAGGGTTACAAAAGCCTGAAAACCCCACCACATCAATTGGATGACCCAAGCTAAACAAATCCAGGGTGCTAGGCTTCTTGTGAACCACAGATGTGGGTGCAGTAGCAACATTACCTAGGTGCTGCCCCAGCCACCTCTGTTCCTGAGAGCAGGCAGAGGATTAAAATTGACAGGTGCTTTGCTTTAGAAGAGAAGGCTTGTCAATTTCACTCCCTGGGCATTGGAAAAGAAGCACAAAGGCAGCATTCTATTCTGTGCCAGTCTATAGAGCAGGGGTCAGCAACCTTTCAGAAGTGCTGTGCTGAGTCTTCATTTATTCACTCTGATTTAAGGTTTCGCATGCCAGTAATACCTTCTAAAAACATTAAAAAAGTCTCTTTCTACAAGTCTATAATATATAACTAAACTATTGGTGTATGTAAAGTAAATAAGGTTTTTAAAATGTCTAAGAAGTTTCATTTAAAATTAAATTAAAATGCAGAGCCCCCAGACTGGTGGCCAGGACCCGGCAGTGACAGTGCCACTGAAAATCAGCTTGCATACCGCCTTCAGCACACATGCCGCAGGTTGCCTACCCCTGCTATAGAGGTGCCTGTACCACCTCATCATTGTAGCATATATGGCTGTGCATTAAGCGACATGGCTAACATCTGCTATTGTTTTCTCGCTCATCTGTGCTCTAAAGTCCTGGATGGGGTGGAAGTGTGTCTGTAGTGAGGTGTTTTGTGGGGGGAGGAGGCGGGGGGGTTGAAGGTTTGAGGATCCTCATGCTGCTCTGTGTCTTTGTTAGAGATGACAGGTCAGAGAAGTGAAAGGTGGGGAGGCCTGTGATGGTCTTTTGTGCCTGCAGGAGTTTGTTCCAGAGTCTCAGAGCAGCCCCTGAAAAAGCTCCGTCTCTCGCAAAGATGAGCTTCACCCTTGTGTTAGAAAGTTCTGCTGTGCCTGAGCAGAAGCAGCGTTGTCCACCACGGTCACAGGCACACTAGCCTGGGCTTTGAGAAACATGGGGGGGGGGGGGCGGTCAATTCTGATTTGCCACAGACTTCCTGAGTGACCTTGGGCAAGTCACTCAGTCTCTATGTCTAGTCCCCAGCTATAAAATCAGTTAATAGCACTTACCTGACTCCCCTGGGTGTGCAAAGGATAAGATACCTTTTAAATCATGAGGTGCTCAAATAGTGCACTAGTGGCGGGGAGGACGGAGGATAGGTACCTTAGAAGAACTTTTATGTCCATCCTCCACTCAGTCATCAGGGACAGAGATTAGGGAAGGGTAGGGAAAATCAAGGAAGACCGACGGAGGAGATTTGAGGATGGGAGGGAGAAGCCCCTCCAAGCATGACTTTATTGGGTAACACAAAGGCAGCCTTGAGCACCTCCCACACTCCCTCTCTGATAAAAATGTTTTATAGAATTTGTTATGGGTCCAGCCACCATGTGGGCAGGATTGCACTGCAGCACCCAGCCTCAGTTTCCCCCTCCCCTGGATTTCAATGTAACAAAAGTCCAAACAAACAAGAGTTCTTCCACCCCACTTGGGCTATTCTTTAACTCACTCCCAAGCCTTCCAGCCTGGGGTCTTTTCCCTGCAGGAGCCTCTCTGCCACTCTCTTGCAGCCTGCAACTTTGTGTTCTGCTTCCCAACGTCAATCTCAACAATGGTGACATAGGGGCAAACTTTCCTCAGGTGTCCCAGTTGCCCACAGGCACAGTATACCTTCTCTAGTCTCCCTATCTGTGGCTACAAATGTTTTCATTTGCAGGCTCCCCAGTAAGTGCTGCTGCAGTTGCTACTCCTCCAAGACTGCCAGCTGTCTTTGCAGATACAACAGCACCTCCTGCTGCCTCTACATTCCCCAGGAGAACTTCCTGGATTGGCTTGTGCCATCTGTGCACTTCGAAAAACGGGAACAGGAACTGCAGTAGTTACTGCTGACCCCACATACGCCTATTTTAACCACTGCTGCTACCCCTCTTTGGCTTCCTCTCCTCCATCCTCCGCTCCAAGTGACGGGGATTCACAGCACAGATCCTGCTGATTGCACCAGTGTTAGAGGTCATCATCCACTGACCTAGGGTGCCTCTAGAACAACACAGTATCAGTTCCCCCTCTCAGGGCATCTCAAAGAACTCTGCCGCCTGGTTCATCTGCTGCGGTGACTTGGCCCTCTGGCTAAGACATTTAACATCTAGGATATATCCGTCAATACCAAACCAACACACACATACACGCACAAATCCACAGCATCTGCAGCCCAGCCTCAAGATGGACTCACCAGTCCTCCTGTCCCGAGGATCTGGTCTGCCTTCCTACTCTTTTACTAAGCACTGGCAGGAACTCTGCACTTCCTTCTTCCCTGCAGAGAGAGCCCCTCTGCTTCTCTAAGCCCTCTTATCCTTGTTTCCCTAGAGCCAGTCACCCAGTGACACAGCTAAACACCGATTTCTACAGTCAGTTACTTTCAAACCCCATCCCTTACCTACGATAAGATTTCCCTCACATGTAAGAAGTGCCACTCCTCCGGAGAAATCCCACTCTTTAGCAAGCTCAGCAGGGGATGTTGAAGTTTTTACTTTCCCTGCCTACAATTCCCAAGGAAATTAAATCTGCACATACCTGTCAAAAATGATAGTTTACAATATGATTTCTAAAAGTTACTGTTGGCTCCTGTCCTGTGGTACATTTATGAGGGTCTATGGTAGGGAATCATCTTGCATTGAGAATGGATGATTAGATGACCCACCACTGGCTGATATCCCCTGTAATTCCATGAAAGAGATGTACTTGAAAAGCTTAATTTCTACAGAAATTGTTTGTCTTTAAAAACCCAGGGCTAACTGAGCACACCTGGTCTTCTCAGATGGTCTCCCAGCCAAGCACTAGCCAGAATCAATCCTGCTTACTGCCAAAAACCACACTGATTGGCCAGTCACCACCTAGCTTTGGCAAGGAATCCACAATAAGTTTGTTACTTTTTTTTGTTCCTTTCCATAAAGGTAACCAGCCAATAGAAGAATCTTTTGCATTTCCTCAGTGTGTTTACATGGACCCTTCGTGTTATTCTTTTACTAGGGACACAGGAGCTAGCCTCAGAAATTTAATACATTTCCACTTTTTTTCCTCTGGTTTTGTGATTAATTGAAGGCTGATCCTGATTTGTGTGACTTGATTAATTATTCACAAATATTCACCCAACAATTCAAATTGAAGACTCTTCAAACTGTAATGACCCAGATAGATCACGAGCGAGGACTTGGAAGACCAGAGTTCTGTTCCTGGCTCATCCACTGGCCTGCTGTGTGAGAATGAGAAAGTCACTCTCTGTGCCTCAGTTACCCCATCTGTAAAGTTATTATTATTAATTATTTGGACTGCAGCAGCACCTTGGAGCCCCAGTCATGGACAAGGGAGATAATTACACATATCCACTCCAAATCTATGATAAAAAACTGCTATATAAGAGCTAGAAATTATCATTATTTAGCTAGTTGATTGCAAACTATTCCCTATGGCTATTTACCGTTTGTAGTATTTGATTGTTCATAAGGCATATTTTCTGCTTCCAGATTGGCTGAATGAAACTTTAACATGAGAATGGTGAGTAATGAATGCCACGTTTCAGTGCAAATATGAGAATTTTGCGAACATTTTTATAATTACTGGAAGTCACATATATGACAAATAGGGTGACCCTCTTCCCCAAATTTCAGATGATCAGATTCATGTATGTGCTCTCTTTTTTTTTTTAAATCTGTCAACCAACTAATGAATGAAAATTACAAATGAAGACTAGGGACATATATTCCTTCTAGTTAGATCAGAATTACCCCATGTCACCTTCCATCCAAACTGTACTCAATACAGACAGCGACTAGAATCACCTACATTTTTCTTAGATATTATACATTTACTCAGGGCTTATCTACACTACTCATAGGATCGGCAGGCAGCGATCAATCCAGCAGGGACAGATGCAATAAATCGACCCCTGAGCGCTCGTCCGTCGACTGCAGTACTCCACCAGAACAAGGAGTGCAAACACCGTTGACAGGAGAGTGTTAGCTGTCAACTTACTGCAGTGAAGACACCGCAGTAAGTATATCTAATTATGTCTACTTCAGCTACATGAATAGCGTAGCTGAAGTTGTGTATCTTAGATCAACTCTGTGAGGTAGTATAGACAAGCCCTCAGAGTAAACTGCTATTATGTATATAACTATCCTATACAACTAACATACATCTACTTGGAGTAAACTGCGCCACAGAACCTTGCTAAAAATCACACCGAGCAACATTATGCATTGATTGAGTTTAAACTGATGAAGTCAGACAGAAAAACAGAAAAGAAAAACTCTGAAAACAACAAGAATTTAGGGACCGCCGGGTCTGAATCTGACCTCGGTTGTGCTGGTTTAAATCAAGAACAAGTCAGAAAAATTACTCCTGTGAAAAACTGGCATGAGATCAGAATCAAGCCCATAAGGCAGGTGCCTCCTTCCACTCATCCTGATATAAATCAGGAAGAGCGCCTCCTGCATTTCCATTGCCAGGGTTGTACCTGCTCTGTGGATAAAGAGAGAAGTTCATTCTCCTGGGCTGTGCATCCAGCATTACATTCACATAACCCTCTTTTGCATTTTATGCTACTTCCTGACTTTATGTCACCCTGTCTCATGAAAGGTATCGATATTGCATGTGTGTGTGTTTTAAAAGAACAATCATCATCTTTTTCTGTACCTTAGATATCTTAAAATCTAGCTGACAATCCATCCTCAAGCCACCTATTCAGTGTCAAAGAGCATAACATTCTCAAGTTTTAAAAGGGCCTGGATAATAGTGATCGATCAATGTGCTCCTTGGGAAAATAGCCCTCCAGATGGTCTGTTGGGACAGGAATTGCTGGTAATCACAATGTGGAGTCAAAGAGCATCACTAATGGGGGCTGTTGTGAGGCACGCTTCTTTTGTGATCCTCTTGAATGTCATAAATAGGGAAGAAAGTGTGGGAAACTCTGAGAAACTCAGGCCCACACTCTGAGGTTAATAGGGTCTTTGTCAGAAGAGTATCCCTGGGCTGTAGGATCAGCATAATAAACACCACGCTCCCCAAGGGCAGGAGAGTGCTGAGAAAGGAGACAGTCACCTAGGATGAGATGGGAGTTAAAAACAAAACAAACAAACAAAAAACACAAAACAAAACAACCCACCAGCCCTATATGCATTTAAATGTTATGATTGATAAATGTTGTGGGTCTGATTCTCATCTACAGTAAGGCCTGGCCTTATAGCAGGTGGGGGGGTCACATGGCCATAGCGTACAAGAGACTCAGGCTTTGTGACATCACTGATTTCCGGTGCCAATTTTTAATCAATATAAAATAATGAATGGAATTAGATAGATCAGCTCCTCTATTCTCTTACTTTCTCATACTTCTCATACTTTCGAAGCTGTTCTATATTCGCAGTGCTGCTATTGACCGTTAACGCGATTCATGATTGAAGAAGGCCACTGAGAAAATGAACGTCACAGGTGCAATGGCTTAAGTGCTCAGCTGCAGTCCATCTCTCGAGATCTGGTCCATATTTCACAGCAATGAAATATTACAGGAAGCATTACAATGAAGAGTGCACTACATGCCCGCAATAGCACCTATATGGGTGAAACAAGACAATCACTGTGCTCTTGAATGAACTCTCAGAAAAAAATGATTAAAAAAAAAAAAAGACAAAAACACCATATCACCTGTGTCAAGTATCAGGGGGTAGCTGTGTTAGTCTGTATCCACAAAAACAACAAGGAGTCTGGTGGCAACTTAAAGACTAACAGATTTATTTGGGCATAAGTTTTCATGGATAAAAAACCTCACTTCTTCAGATGCATGGAGTGAAGGTTACAGATGTAGGCATTATCACCTGTGGGTGAACATTTCTCAGTGATCGCTCTGTATCTGACTTCTCAGTCCTCATTCTCAAAGGAAACTTGCTCAGCACCTTCAAAAGATGAGCCTGGGAGCTTAAATTAATAATTTTGCTAGACATTAAAAATCATGGACTGTTTAGAGATACTGGATTTATGGCTTATTACAACAATCCATAATTCACTAACCACCCCTCCCAGCTTTTCCCCTCCTCCTGCTCTCCCCCCTGTGACTGGAGAGGTGTTAGTGGCCACTTCACCTAGAATTGGTCCCTTGAAATGTGTGTTAACCACTTATGCTACACAATCTGCTCCACCTTGTATTTAGCTATGACACTCTGAGTACCTTTCCCAGACCTGAGGAAGAGCAGTGTAAGCTCAAAAGCTGGTCCAGTAAAACATATTACCTCACCCACCTTGTCTATATAATATCTTAGGATCAACACCGCAGACTACTACTTCATACAAAGAAAAGGGTGATTATTTAGACCACTGCAGTTAGCAGATCTATAAAAATTGGAAATACCTGATTAGTACAATCTAGATTCCCAGTGTCTTTTGTGCATGTTTTGTTTCTTTCAATCTATCATTCCATTAACAACGGGGGGCAGGGGAAGGAATGCGGAGGGGAAGAGAGGTGGACTTATAACCATTTTTGTGAGTCTCACACAAAACAACATTCTCTGCTTCCCCTGCAGTTACTGCTAGTCAAAAGCCACAAACCCCTCCCACAATGGGTGATCTTGGACCACAAGCATGTTTTTAACAGGACAAACTGCTATAGAAACTGAACTTTTCAGCTTCCCTTTAAAAAGCAAAACTAAACAAAAAATAGCCATGTTTGCCAGATGGAAACAAGACAAACATTTTAGTTACTAACCTTTATAAAAGATAAATAGATTGTTGACAAGAGAAATTATTTTCTTCTAGAAAGGCAAATATCTTAGATGTCCACGAAAGTTTATGCCCAAATAAATTTGTTAGTCTCTAAGGTGCCACAAGGACTCCTCATTGTTTTTGCTGATACAGACTAACAGGGCTACCACTCTGAAACCAATAGACCAGGTGTTTTTCATTCAAATGGACTCCTAAAATGTGTTGCAGAGTTAAAGAAAATCAGACAATGACATTACATTGGATAAACTAAAAGAAGTGGTGCAAAGGACGTTAGAGATAGATAAGATAGAGGTGGGATAAATTTGTCCCTGGGGTAACTTTATTGATGGCAATACCACCAGGAAGAATTTGACCTAGTGAATAGACTACTTACATAAAGATATGTTGATGCACAAAGATGCTTTGCAGGTGCACAAATGTAACAGTGAATATTTGGGAGGAGAGGAGAGGATGGCTCCAGCTAAAGTACAGTAGTATCCCATTCTAATCACCGTGATGCTCTGATTTCCACCATATTCAGAGGTGATAATGATTATATAGTCAATGTTTGTCTTCCTTGTGGAAATAAATGCAATATACATTACATATGAATCTACTTATGTGGCAGCCTTAAATTCGGGATTTTATTAATTTCAGATTACCATGTGAGGAAATATTCATTCACAAATATTCACTTACCATAAAGTATTTAGACCTGCATAATACAATCAAAGCAAATACAAAAGGAATGGCTCATTTCTTTGATTTGTGAATAGGTGTGGGTTGGGAGGCGGGAAGCAAAGGGGTTGATGCTAGAGCTCTGGTCTTTTCCAAGTGATGAGAGAGAGAGAGAGAGAAGCTGGTGTTTGTAACCCCAGAGGCTTGTTGTTTTGTGCATGCAATGCAAGGCAGCCTGACTGGTTCACCATTCACCTCAGATGGTGTGAGTCCAGAATTTTGAGAGTTTCCCACACATTGCTCCATTCACAGTGTTAAACTGTCAACAATAGAAGTGTGCCTCTGCGGGTCCTGAGCAGAAAGCTAATGCCTTCTATACCATCTGGACAGCACTCGGAGAATGCTTTAATCAATGAGGGCTGGTTCAGCCCTTTGCGTTCTCGGGCATTGTGCTGGTGAGAGGATGGCATTATTTAAAAGCACTCATTTCATATTTCCAGATCTGAAAACTGGATCAAAAGCTTCCCTGGCCAAAGGAAACCTCCCATCTCACGGTGCCCTTCTGCTGCTGAAAACACATCCCTTCTCATCCAGCATGTGGCATGACTTACTGTCCAGTGCATCTGACATACTGCCAAACCTGGACACAGAGCTTTGAATTATATTTTCACTGTGAGCTACAACTATCAAAGTGTGTGTGGTCCTGTATTGCTAATATAACATTAAATAATAATAAAATAATATTAATAATAATAAATAATAATAATAATTCAAAATGTATAAAGTGGCCTAAGGCAGACTTTTATTGGGACTTGTGCTGCCGAGTCACCCATGTGCTTTGAAAAACAAAAACAAAAAAAAATGAATAAGCTATTAACCTATAACATGCCCTGGGGTAGCTGACCTATGGAACTCATTGTCACATGAAGTCATGGAGTTAACTACTACAGCAAGTGAATTACAAAAAGCAGCTAGATAACATTATGACAATTTTAGGACCAGTATAATAAACTTTTCAGGATTTCAAACTTTAACAGATTCGCCCTTTCAACAACTCTGTGTGTGTTATTATTTATATGCAGCCATATGTGATACCATTGTTAGCCCCATTTTTCATATGGGGAAACTGAGGTATGGAGAGGTCATACAGTGAGCTTAGAGAAAAAGGTTTATTTAATTTTTCTTTGCATTTTAAAATGTTGACGAAGTGTTAGATGAGGCTTTCATTAACATCTTTGTAACAATGGGGAAACAGGCTTGTAGAAACTCAGGTCCTTAATCTGTGAACAGCAGAGCTGAAGAGCTGGGTTCTGTGAGAGGAAGCCTGGCTTAGGGAATAGAGCCCTGGAGTGCGACTCAGGAGATCAGTATTCTATTCCTGTCTTGACCACTGAGACACTGGATGATTTTAGACTCAGACTTTAAGGCCAGGAGGGACCATCATGATCATCTAGTCTGACCTCCCACACATCACAGGCCACAGAATCTCATCTGCCGTGTAGTAGGCCCATCACCTCTGTCTAGGTTACTGAAGTCCTCAAATCTTGATCTAAGGGTTTCATGTTACAGAGAATCCCCCATTTACTCTAGTTGGGGAGGGGGAAACACAACCCACAAGTGACCCATGCCCCACACCACAGATGAAGGCTAGGTCACTTCCCCCCTCTGCACCTCAATTTCCCCATCTGTAAAATGGGAATAGTGATATTGTGAGTGCTACTGCTGAAGAGCACTATATAAAAGTGTTAGATATTATTTCTGTCTCTGGGTACTCTCTCAGGCCCCAGCTTCCAGTTCTGGAACGTGTAGTGCCTGAGAGGACACATTAGCACACACCAAACCCCACTGAAATACTCCATTGCACCAAACCCCATTTTAGGTGCTCCAAGCAAACATGGCAGTTTGACCAGGCATGATAGAAAGAAGTGGCACCTCTGTCAATACAAGATCTCGCATACTTGCTCTGACATGATTCTAGATTCTAACATCCTGGCTCAGGTCAGCAGGTGACTGTGCCTCTGGTGTGGTAGACAACTAGAGAGTGGAGCTTACTGATATCTCCAACCCTCCCACTCCACTTTAAATGGCATCTTAACCGCCCCCCCCCACCGAAAAGTGATTCCTTTTTGTTACCATCCCCCGTATTTCCTGTGCGCATGTTGTGTGACTTTGGGGGTGGTTTTTTCAAGTACACTACTTCTGATTGTTCTTTAGGATTACACTATTCAATTGCGGTCCACCCTCTGAACCTGTGTGTGTAGCTGTGTGTGTGTCTGATGGGGAATCATAGCAACGTAGCACTGGAGAGGTCATCTCGCCCAGTCCCCTGTGCTGAGGCAGGACTATGTATTATCTGGACCACTTCTGGCCTGCTTTTAAAAACATTCACTGATGTAGATTCTACAAACTCCCTAGGCAATTTGTTCCAGTGCTTAACTACCCTGACTATGAGGAAGTTTTTCCTAATTTCCAACCTAAACCTCCCTTGCTGTAATTTGCTTAAATTACATTGCTTCTTGTCCTATTCCCCTATTGCACATGGGGTCTGAGGCACAGAAGAGTGTTGTGAGGCTTAGTTCATGATCGTTTGTTTAATGCTCTGAGATATCAAATGGAAGATGCCAGGGAAGGGCAAAACTTATTATTATTATTGTACAGATTTGCCAGACCATCACAGAAGGAATTGAGATTGCCCAGAAAAAAAAAGCAAAAAAATAAAGATTTAAGTCTTTTAAAGAATAATAGAGGAAACAAAATGTCTATAAAAGATGCAGAGAAAAGCATTTTGAACTGTATCTTTCTTAAAAAGATCCCCTCCCCAAAAACATGTGTTTTCCCTTTTGATTTTGATCTCAGTTGCTTGAAAATTGACAAGCTCTGTATTCATCTAAATATGGTTTAATGTCAGTGAAAATATTTAGTCTCTCCAATTCTGGATGTTTTCCTTTACAGCTTCTTTTCTGGGCACAGGAAAGTAGGGGGCATTTTCCTTTCCTGGGAGCTGTCTTCTGTGCTTAATTTCACCACAGCCTGGGAAAAGGCAGCATATTGAGATGCTGACGTTCCCAACATCAGGCACAAGTTTGATTATAATGATGGCTAACGCTTTCCCACGTTCTTATCCTTGTCCCTCCAAGGCCAGTCCCTATTGTGTAACACGCTCCCCAGTCCACCTGCTCCGTTGGGAGCAGAGTATTATCCCCAGGCAACTCACAGTCAATTTACCATGCTGTAATAGATGCTTTCTCTATTGTCCTGATAAATGCATGGATTGGCTAGTGAGTGTGGGAAACTCAAAGAAGCTTAGGACCCAGACATTTGTATGCAGCTTATGGGTATAAATAGAAGAGCTTTTCAGCTCCCTTCTGCACTGGCTAAACAGCAAGATTGGAAGTGAAACCTGCACTTGAACGTTTGGGATAATGGCACCCAATACCTTCTCACTGGAAATCCTAACATCCAAAGAGAAAAACAGAGTAAGTATTCACTGCATATTGCAACATGCACTGGCTAAAGGGCAAGCAGCTGATACAGGCTGAGCTGCTTACACAGAGAAGATGGGAAATGGATGGAAAAGAGAAATGCTGTCACTAACTTTTTCTCCCCTCTTGCGTTACAGCTAAGGAAGCCGATTGTAGAGAAGCTGCGCCGGGACCGGATTAACAGCAGCATTGAGCAGCTGAAACTCCTGCTGGAGAAGGAGTTCCAGAGACACCAGCCCAACTCCAAGCTGGAGAAAGCCGACATCCTGGAGATGACTGTCAGCTACTTGAAATACGGTCAAAGTAAGAGCCTTCCCCTTTGCTCTTGAATAACTCCCCTGCGCTGTATTTATCCCTGGTCCAAACTCCATCCTAGATGTCCCTATCTAAAACCCATCTCTTTCTTCTTTCTCTTCCCAGCTTTTGCATCCTCTTCTCCAAGCCTGCAGCAGGATTACAGTGAAGGGTATTCCTGGTGCCTCAAAGAGGCACTGCAGTTCTTGTCTCTCCATTCTGCGAACACGGAAACCCAGATGAAACTGCTGTGCCACTTCCAGAGGCCTCAAGTTACAGCCAAGGACTCAAATTCTCCAGCTTCATCCTCTGCAGCCCACCAAAGGTCTGCAAAACAAGCAGCACTGAAACCCACCAGCAGACTTTGGAGGCCCTGGTAGATTACAAGGACTTTTGTATGGTTTCTGTACATTCACTCATATTCCAGAGGAGACTGTGACTTGCTGTACAAGTCCTCTCACTCCTCTAATGAGTAGGGAAGAATACTTTCCTTTTACAGAGCATACTTATGCTTGGATGTCAGTTTTCCTTCTCCTAGAAGGATCTAAATGCTCCCACCATGGGGAGAGGTAGCTATTCTAAAAGAATGTGCAAAGTAATCCATGGTAGGATGACCGAGCAGTTGTTCAAAAGGGAACGTTTAATGGTTTTTTAACCTTGCTGAGGTTTTTGAGTGTGTTTGTTTAGAAAGAAGTAACTTCTAGGAAGTTTAAGCTACAGTTTTCAAGAGTGTCCACTCAACTGGAGTGCCTCTGTTTTTAGCGGCCCAACCTGAGACTCACAGAACATTGATTTTCGAAGCGTGCAGCATCCCACTCCACTTGATTTCAGCTGGAATTGTGGGAGTTCAAAACTTGTGAAAAATCAATGTCCTGCGAATCACAAGGTGAGCATCCAATCTTAGTGGCCACCTTTGAAAATCTGGCTCTCACGTTGTTGCTGTAAGGGGTTCTATAAAGTTTATAGAGTTTATTAAGTGTACTTGGAAAAATGTTACACCATAACTCAAGCTATGTAGAGGAGATTCTTCAGGAGGTATTGCTCTCAAAAGCAGAGTATTGTTTCTTATGTTCAGGATATGCAATGCCTTTTATAAAGGCAGTAACTTGTTTTGTATCCTCACAGGAAGGAAGGTATCAGCTTGTGTTGTCAGTTTTATGAGAAATATTTAGCAAAAGTCTTTCATGAAAGGCAACCATACAAGTTATATTTACACTTTTGGTACCATAATGTTATGGAAGATAGTCTATTCACTATAATCCTCAGAGGATGCTGTGATGTGTATGTGTTAGGTGCACTGATTGTATGATCTGTGTTTGAAAGCATTTTGAATGTCAAAAGTTGCAGAAACTTTGCACACTGTTAAAATAAAATCTGATTACTGAATCTGTATGCAGCAAGTCATTCTCTCCTATGTAGAAATCCCTAACTGATGCCCCTTTGACAGAGGCTTCACAGGATAGTGCTGTTTAAAGAACTGACATAGGAGACCTCACAATAGATACACAAAGATTACAGTTCAGCTGTGGAGCAGGTTTGCCAAGTTTGGTCTGAGGCACTGTAATTTGAATGACTCCTATTGATTAACATACAGAATGGCACTGACAAGATCCAGAAGGAGCCACAGTCAGCCTTCCTCAGCTGTGAGTAAGGGTTTGCAGGATCAAGCACTCACGTTCTATATTGCAGCAGCATGCACATCCTCACTCACTATCCAGAGTCAAGATTTCTTTAATTCAAAGGTGTTTGCCTTTGGGTTTAATAAGGCAAATCCACTGTACTCATGGCTGATATCCCTGTGTTGTTGAGACTGCTCCAGGAGACAGTGAGGGGAAAGCAAAGCCCTCGTTAAGGGGAAGAGTCGAATAAATATGATTCTATAGCAAACTTCTCATAGATCTCATAATCATTTAACAAGGCTGCTCACAAATTAGTTCAAAGACTGAGACACTTAACTTTAGTACTGTACTTTTAACTGATCCTTTTGTGGCTTCTTATTCACACGCTAGATATACTCCCTTTAACAAACAAAATCAAACACCTTGCAGACATCCAACAATAATATGAAGCCCTTACATATTACAATTCCCACTTTAGATCTAGAAGAACTGAGACAGAGATTAAAGTAAAAATATTCCAAACAGTTCTCTAAACTTCAGATGCCCAACTTCAGACATCTAAGACCTGATTTTCCAAGGTGATAAATACCGTATACACAGCTTTGCTGACTTCACCTGGAGTTGTGAGCACTCAGCACGTTCAGAAATCACTCCCAAAAAATGAAGGCAACCAAACATCAGTAGACACTTAGACCCAAGTGACTTACCCAACATCACAGAAAAGGTGAGTGTCACAGCTGGATTTAACTCAGGAGTTTGTGGGTCTCAGTCCCATATTCAGACTGATAGGTCCAGGATGGCTCTGATGTATCTATGAATAAGAAAATAAGGGTCATTATTTTAGATGCAGATAATCCATTTTAAGTAAAGAAGAATAAACTTCCCAAGTGAAAATAAACTTTGCTAGGTACTTAATGTTTAATTCCCTTCTTTTTATATATTAAATAGATGTGGGGCAGCAATAGTTACTAGTAAGACATGCAGCGAAATTTAGATCCAAATAGTTTTCCACATAAAGCAGAAATATTTGTAGCTACTTCATTCATCCTTGCGGGGAAAAGCCAGTATATATGGGGCTTGAACCTGTAATGCTGATGTGAATGGGAGCAGTATTAGGGCCACAGAGTGGGAAAATCAGAGGCTACAAAACTCAAACGATGTGTTAGGCCAACAAGCTATCCCTTTATTCAGAGAAAAAGGAATAATAGGAGCTATTAAGTGGATGATAACCCTTAACTCTCCCTCACTTCAGTTAAACCCAAATGTATCTCCATTCCGCACCAACCTGCCTTTACCTCCTATTTGTCAGTGCAAATGTTTTACCTAAGAATGCAGAAGCACATAGGAAAGGTGCTAGAAAATGGTGTTTGCAGTAAGGGAATGTATCCCACCTGGAATCACAGAAATTAGAGGTCTGTCAGGTCTCACCTAATCTGTCTCCTACAGCACATCTGCTAGCATTTTGTCTAGTCCTATATAAATATCTCAATTGTTGGAGTTTCCAGCTGTAAGCTCTATGTATTGCCACTGCTCTTGCTGTTTGCCCTATTGCTAGTTTATGACAGGAGAGACTCTTGTTTGACTCTGACTTTATCTTCCAACAACTCCCATCTTCTTTACCCACATTGAATCATCACTCAGTTTTGACTTATACATTTTCAGGGAGGGATCACGTGATGTTTGCTGCACAAGCAGCACTGTAACCTCCAGCTGTGCTTTGCCACAGTGTGGCCCAGTTCAAGCACTGTGTCAGTATCAAATAGCAAGACTACTGAAAGTTGCTGCTCATTTGGGTGAGTTTGGGGTCTTCAGATTAGATATATATATATAAAAAAAAATGTGTTACTGAATCTATTAGCAATCATTTGTCCTCAATTTTTTGTGCAATACCTGGAAAAAATTTCCTTTTCTCTCACCAAAAATGCAGCAGCGGTATGAACTCACTCAAGAGCAGTGAGGATCTGCAAACTACGAGTATTTATTTGGGATGATCTACTGTTAAGTGCAGGATATTATAGTTTATTAACACTTTATGATCATAAGGTACTTTGAGATCCTTGGATGAGAGATCCCATAGAAAGTATCATTGCTAATAAATGATGATGCTATTATGTTAGAGATGAGGCAAACTGGGATTATTTGTATCAATGTGCCTTCTCCCCCTCAATAACTTTGGGACTTCAGATGAATGGAACACAAACCCCGCAAACACCCCACCCCACTATTCAGTAACCCTGTGGGCTGATGATAAAATGAGGCCAGGTGCAAGCCCCTCAGCAACTCTGAGGTGCAAATAAAAATGAATGCAAACCCTCACACACCTATAACGTTGTACACCATAGAGCTAGATCCCTGTAACTGGGGGGAGGAGGGCGAGGAGGGCAGATTATTTGGGATGAAGATCCAACCTACCAATAACTTTGTAAGGTAAAAAATATGGAGCTCAGTCAGTACCACACCCCTCCCCCCCATAACTTTGTCGGTCGCACATGAAACGCGGCTACGACCCACCTCCTCACACCCCTCCCCGGGAAAAAAGGCTGAATTCTGGCAACGCTAGAGGGAGCCCAAGCCCGACCTTATTTGCATAATACATGCATTATATCAGATTAATATGTAAAATATGCGCATGTATTTGCATGCCGATGAGGCCAGGCAAGGGGGTGGGTGGCGTTCAAAATGGCGGAGCGGGGCGGGCGAGGTACCAGCAGCGGCGGTGACAGCAGCCTGGACAAAAGCATCACACTCCCGCCCGACGAGATCTTCCGCAACCTGGAGAACGCCAAGTGCTTCGCAATAGACATCGGTAACCGGACGGGTGCCTCGGGGGCGGCAGCGGTCGAGGACGGGTGGTGGCTCTGTCTGCTCAGGGAAACCGCCGGGACGGGCAGCGAGTGGCGCGCAGGGCACGTTGGGAAATGCAGTCCCGCTGAGCCCAGCGCGCACTGTCTGAAGCTGGAGACGGACTACGGCTCCCGGAGTGCGCCGCGGTTGGCTGGCGGAGCGGGACATGACGGGAGTTGTGGTCCAGAGGCTCTCCCGGGGCGAGGCGGAGGGCGGGCAGTAGAACTACGAATCCCAGCATGCCGCCGGGAGCTGCTAACGGGTCGGCCGGGGTGGTAAACAGGCTGGAGGGGCCAGCCTAGCAGAGGGGGGTGGACCCCATTGAGGGGGCGATTAAAGGGGGCAGGAGGACAGCAGCCTAGGAGGGGGTGAGCCCGGGGAGGGATCCCTTTGAGGGAAGCCTCAGCAAGGGAGAGGACTGAAGGGGGTTAGCCCCCCGGGGAGGGGCAGGGTTGCCTTAGCATCCACGACTAGGGAGGCAGAATTTGGGGTGTAGGGGAGGGATGCCACTCAGCAGTGGATGGGAGGGTATGAGACACCCCCCGCTTACATGGAGGTGCATTCAGTCCCCCGCTTAGTTGTGGGGTCTGTTCAAACCTTACCCCGTGGAGTAGCTTGCCGCAGCAAGACTCTCTGACAATATCTACACTACAGCGTAAACCCAGGGCTCAAATTTAGGCTCACACCTAATTCCCTCCCCCATCTACACACATCATGCTAACCCAGGACTTGGCCCCAGGCTGTGACACTGGGACCCAGGGTTCAAGCCCTGTTGCTTTTCAGTGTAGATGCTGCCCCTCTGGACTTGTGCTCTGGGAGTCCATCAAAAGTATTTGACAATCCCGTGGGCTGACTTTCTTTATCCTCTGGCCCATCAAGTTTTCCCATGCTGCACCACAAACAAAGGGCTAGAGCGGTCACATTTTGAGAGGGTTCTAGGAAGTCTGGGATATGCCTGGTTGAACTCTGGGCTGCATAAGGCAGTGTAGATGCGGGAGCCCCAGGCTGAGCTAAGGGTTCAACTATTCCTAACCTCAGATTGTAAATGAGTGTAGATACTGAAAACCTAGGTTAACGACCCTAGGGTCTGCTAACTTGAGTTGTACTAACCCTGAGCTTACATTGTAGACAAACTCTGAGACTGTTGTCTTCCACTCACCCCCTCAAAAAAAAAAACAAAAAACAAAAAAAAAAACACACATCCCATTCAGTAGAAAGACACAGTATTGTTAGCTATGTGTGTTTTTCATGATGTTCCTCCTGCTTTCCCCCTCCCCTTGCTTTAGGGAGAATGCAAGGACTGTGGGGGTGATGGTGGAGGGAGGACCAAATTCTGAATTTATAGGGTGCCAAAAGCCTATCAATATTGACAGCTGACTGCTGGATGTGTGTGCATTTCCCGCAGCCACCCAGGGAGATGGGATTTTTCCTCTGTGAAAGTACCAATATGCACTGGTGAAACCCTAATGGGCATATACACAAAGGTCTTGACATCTTGAACCAAGGTGCATAGGATGTCACAATATAAACAAAAAATGAAAACCTAAATGGGAAGATGAAACTACTATGTTTCATGTTGGAACAATGTTGAACCTTTATGCCAGGGAACAGAGAGGCTGAAGGGATAGATTTCCCCCAGCTTTTCATATTTCTTGCCAGCATTTGATCACTGCAAGAATGACACAAAGGGAGGCAAGATACTCCTCTAGGTGCAAGTGAAGCATCTCAGGGTCAAAATCCTGCTTGTAGTAGGGACCACTCCTGCTTTCATAGAAGTCTAGGGGAGTGGGATTGGACCGTTTGCATTTTTCCTCTTATTGTTCCAACTGTTACAAGTCGGCGAAGTTGTTTGGAGTTCTTTATTAAGGAACGCTTTCCCCCTCCCCATTAGATTTGAAGTTAATGTCAAATGCAGACCCTGAATTGAAACTGTCTAGAACTGCAGACTAATCGTGTGTGTGTGTGTGTGTGTGTGTGTGTGTGTGTGTGTGTGTGTGTGTGTGTGGTCAGTTAGTGTTGGGATGGAAGAGGGACAGGGATATATTAGCAATTGATCACCCTTTGTAATTCCTCTGAAGGGGCAGTTATTTATTCTTTAAATTTTAGTCCTTATTCAGTAAACAATAAATTAGTGTTACCTTTCAGTGAGTCAGAATAGAATTAAAGCAGTGGGTTAGCGATAAACCCCAGGCACAGTGAGTGTCCACTACAGATTTTTAAGTCTTTACAAACTGGGAAAAGAAAGCTAAAAGCAATTTAGCTAGATAGGGAATTCCAGTGCAAGGTAGATATCAAGAAATAACTCTCTGCTTCTGTAGTTACTTTCATCTAGGGATCTCAAAGTGCTTTACAAACACCACTTTAATTTCAGAGCGTCCCTATCTCTTGTATTTCCCTATTTTTAGAGGTTGGGAAGGCAAGTGTACCTTCTCAGCAGAGATCCATCAAGCTTGTGTTGATCTCTGAATTTCTTTTTTGAACTTCAAAAAAGAAAAAGGGTAAAATTATTTTCTTATCAACTGGAAGTGACAGTTTCAGCTGATGCATCAGAATGGGAAGGTCTGAGGGTTATTAAGTTTCACTGCTTTTATTACCATAGATGGTCATCATTGGTCTTATGGAATTGACCATCATATGCTGCTTAATCTATCTGGAACTCAGTGTCGCCTCTGTACCACTTCTTTAAAAAACAAAACAAACCACCACTTTCCTCATTTGCCTAGATTACAAGTGTTTAGTGCTACAAATTTTAGTTTGCGGAAGCATGACACTGAATTTACCAATGGAATGTGTGCAGTCCAGGAATCAGTTAGTGAAGCAGTATGATATGGTTTAGTGCATATAGATTTTTCACTTGGAGTTTGGAAAAAAATCACAGGCTGTGTCAGAGATTTGGCAGTTCAGCATCCGGAACACTGCTGTGGACCATAAGAGTGCATTGTATGTTTTCTAAGAGAAATGCAGCTCTTAATAAGGGGACACTGATCCAGCTATTTGGTGAGGAGACATAAGGTGGAGAATTAATTGTATAGTTATTTGCAAAACAGCAGCCTGAGACCTAGAATCCTCCTAGGCTCTGTTCTAAGAGGAGAGGAGGTACTATCTTCCTTCAGGATCTGTGATTCTGAATTCTTTTCCCTGTGTTGGCTACCACATATCCCTGGCATCTTTCAGTGCAAGGTTTAAGACGTGTTTCTTTGTATGTAGGTGTAGGGGGTGGAGGGGAGGGAGTTATGCGATGTGTAGCTCATAATACCTTTTAAATCATATTTTTTACATGTGGTTAATATAGGGGTTTATTTCCCTTTCAATTACCCAGAGGCATTTGGGCATTGACTCCTGTAAATTAACATCTGTCCAAAAGTCAGAAGCTAAAAGAAAATTATGAAGAAAACAGACGTGCTAGTACAATGGTGGCTAAAGGGTTTTAAAAACTCATTTCCAGTCAGCGCTCAGATTTGGTTCTCTGTGTGTTCTTGGTCATGCTGGGTTTCTTGGGGCATAGGCAATGCTGATCCATTTTGAAGACAATCAGCTTACCAAAAATCCTCTTAGTGATCAGGCTGTTGAGAAAAGGAATTCAGAAATATGAATTCCAGTTAGAGTTTAACACAAGATTGTTGGTAAGGGTTTGTTTTTACATGATGGTAGGAAGAGTGAGCTCTTTACATGTTTCAGTAGTAGCTCATTCTAGATACATTTGTAACCTTTTGGCAGGTCTAGTAGCTTTCTGATGTGGGTTTTTGTGTGTATGTGTTTTGGGTGGGCTCATCAGAGTGGGTAGTCCCTGTATGGGATGGGACTGGAGAAACAGAACAGCAAGAAGGTTGTCTTTGCTCAGTGCAAGAATGTGTGTTAGATAATCAAGAAGCCTTAAAGGTGAACTGAAGTCTACACATCGTTTATTTCACATTTACTGATGGGTTTGAAGCAAACCCTTTTGAAAGCTCCCCTTTTACTTGTACGAAGTAAAGTGTTTCCCATGTTCTGGATGACAACCGCACTAAATACTGGAAATGTAATCAACTAAAGCAAGAGAAATAGATTTCATGTGAAAGCATATTTGTAATGTGCCTGTCAAAGTATTTCTATGTAATGCAAAGCAACAAGCACTTACGACATTCTAATCAACAGCCTTAAGAAATTATTATTGTAAAACAAATAGTCTCAAATTATTTTGGCAGTTATAAAATAGTTAGATTGAACAAGTACTTTCCTAAGAACATCTCTTTGTAATTATATTGGCCTTTGCCAACAGTTTATAGAACTGCATTAAAAATGGCTTGGATACTTGTTAGTTTAAAAGCTTTGTTTTTTTAATCGTCTAATACTCTGTCTAGCAAAAGTCATAATTCATGATGTACAACCTTAAAAATGATCACATTCAGTTTGAAAGCTTGATTTCATTACCTCAGGTAGAGAGCCTGGCTGTGCTAAGGGGTTTTATTTCATGGGGGGGAAAAAGTTTTCTGCTTCTAAGGTCAAATCTAAACTTGACTGAGGAAAACCAACAGTTAGGCAAAAAACAGTTCTGCTGATGCTGAGTGAAATGAGTTTGTGGTGTTGCACTTTCAGAACGAGGCCAAGGGCTGCATGGATACATATACACAGTTCCCCTGGCAAGGCATCTCAGGGGAAGCTGTTACAGTCATTGTCTATGCTGTATTTGTTCTGTGGCTAAGTAGATAAGACATCCTGGATTGTCAGCCCACTATTCATCAAGGAGTTGTGCATCCTGGGCTAGAAAAAAAGAATGTCAGCCTTCTAAAAGGTTGTGTGTATGTTTGGTCGCAATTTTTGCTGAAAGCAGATTTAAATTTATTAGCTAGTCGTGTTGCTTACTGCACTACTGGAAGGCACTAAGTCAGAGTGATGAGCGCTGCATAATAAGCTATATAAAAAGAACTCACTATTTAAAATATGTAGTTTCATAGAAAAGGGCTAGAGTGAGATGAGCTTTGGGTGGGGAATCCTTGGGTAAGACAAGTTTCTTGAACACTTACTGCTCGTGCATTACGTGTAAATTTTTCAACATCTAATATCCCTAATGAGTCTGTCAGCGAATCACTTGGACCCAGATGTTTAAGGGGTTGAATCAGTCAGTGTTGCAGGGCCTAAGTCCCATTTTCACAAGTGACTTAAGCTTTGCAACACTGTGCAGAGCAATGCCTGAATACCTTTAGAAATGTGAGCTTCGGAGACTGATTCTCTGCATATATTAGCACTAGTCTTACATCAGTTTAACTCTATTGACTTCAGTGGAGTGACGTGGTGTGCACTGGTATAGCTGAGAGGAGAATCGGGCATTTAGGATCTTTAGACATGCAAGCTGATGCTTTGGAGGAAACAATAGGATGTACACTGATGTTATGGTCACCAGAAGTTTGTGACCTCCACTGCCTGGCAGACTTGGGGGAAGCCTCTGGGCCAAAAGCTGAAGTTTTTATTTAGTTTCTGCTTGAGCAAAATTCTTAGTTACTCACTGAAGATTAGTGAGTTTTTTGCCTGTGTAAGGACTTCAGGTTTTGGCCCCCTAAAAATATCCAGCTGCATGGAAAAGGGTCTGTTTTTCATTGCATGAAGCACCTAAGGCAGCTTGTTTCTTTTAGGATGTTGATCAGTTTTGAAGCCAAGAGTAATCCCTCAGCGATGTCGTTATTCAGTATTTAAATTCCTTTATTTTAATAGAAGCAGAGACTTTTTGCAGTGTCCTTGAAGATTACTTAATGTTTACTTAAGTGTTCCAAGTGAAACTTTGTTGTTTGAGCAATATGCCTCATGTACAACAAACATGGCAAATCTATTAATCAAGTTTGTTAAAACATGCAGGATTTTAGACATTTCTTAAACAAGTTTAACAAAGATAAGCAATGGATGTGTGACTTTTTCCTCCCATCCCTACCCCTCCTTAGAGCTTTGAAGCCCAGGCATAGTCTGAGCACAGACAGGACTGAGTTATAATCCTGCCGTGATATGCTCTCACCTCATGGCCTTGAGCACCTTCCCTGCCTAGTTTAGCTATCTTGGAGGGGCTGGAGGTTAAGATTCTGATCCTGCAAACCCTTAATCACCTGAATAGCCCTTACTCAAGCAAGTAGTCTGCTTACATGCATACTGTGAAGTAACTAGGAAGTGAACTCATGACCTCCTTTCATCTTCAGCTACCCCAGCATCAGTTGGGTTTGAGTGCCTCCTGTGGAGCCTCCACCTTCAAGCAATGCATCTGGGTCTAGCTATGCCAAGACAGTCCCCAAATGACTGTTCTTTGGTTCACTGAATAAAGAGCTTCACCTAATTAGCTTTGCTTGAAGCCAAGCCATTCTTAAAACTGTGCTAGGTAACTAATACTAAGAAGTATCTAACTTCTGTCTGACCCTGAATCTGAGATGCATAATGTCTTGTTTTTGATAACAGGTGGGTCGTTAACCAAGTTGGCTTATTATTCAACTGTGCAGCATAAAGTAGCAAGAGTGAGATCTTTTGATCATTCCGGAAAGGTAAGAATTGCATTATATAGCAAACCAGAACTGCTAACGTGTGCAGTCATGAGAAGAAAAAAAAATGGAAATTTGAAACACAGGGTATTTTCCATAATATCAATTTTCAGATGGCACCAGGAATATCTATTAATTATATAGCACTATAGAAGTGCACAGTACTTCAGAGCACAGCTCTTGCCATGAGTTGCTCATAGTATTAGAGTCCAATCCTGCAAACCCTTCATGGTTCCTACTGTCAGGAGTCCCATTGACCTGAAGCACTGTAGTAAGGGCTTACAAGTTTGCACCCTAAATTAAGAGGTGTTAAAAACAAAATGGGAGGCTTAGCACAAGGAAGAATTGTAGGTAATGACAGTAAGGTTGTGTGCTCACTTGAGTGAGTAATGTACATACAGTATCTGAAATGAAAAACAAGCCTAACATGTCTAAATTTGTCATCTTGAAGTGGATTTTGAGAATGGGTGGAAGTCAGGCAGCTGGGGGTCAAGAAGGGAATTCCAGGGCAATTGTCCTACTTGAGAACTTAAATTATCAATTATTGTTGTCCTGCATTATATCCTGTAATGCGGGAAGTTTTGAGTGTGCACCTAACTGCTTGTAGATATTTGCATTTCAGGTTCAAAGTGTGTGCGAAACCCTTGTTTTTGTTCACACCTATAGAGTTTAATTCAGTATCTCTGGTGAAACAACCTTTTGGCCCAGTTTTGGCAACTGACTCTCATATTTCATTGTGGAAGCTTATTACAGTTCTAGTTCCAAGCTTGCATTAAGAACACTCATTATGCAAACACAACAAACTTGTTAACAGGATGTTAAGGCTTCTAAGTCAAGCACTCAAAAGTTAGGAAATGCCAGATTTGAGGTTGCACAGGCAACCTTAACTGTCCACCGTGTGGATGTGCATTACGATAGTATGTGATCACATAATCAAAGACTATTTTTTTCACATGATCTCTGCCTCGTTTGATCCCCCTCACCCCAGAGTGATAGTTTGGACATATTTTCACAAGGATGACAAGACACATTCCTGACACAAATGTCAAGTCCCTGGTGTTGGCTCTCATGTATTGAGCCAATGTTCATACATACTGTACTCTTCCTGGGCTTGGGTATTAAGGAATGCTTGACTCTATGCAGTTGATGTATACAAAATGTAAGACTGCTGAAGAGTGGGAGGGGAGTCAGTCCTAAACACAAGTTCTAGGGAAGGTCCTTTCATGGATTGAGAACTGGTTAAAAGACAGGGAACAAAGGGTAGGAATTAATGGTAAATTCTCAGAATGGAGAGGGGTAACTAGTGGTGTTCCCAAGGGTCAGTCCTAGGACCAATCCTATTCAATTTATTCATAAATGATCTGGAGAAAGGAGTAAACAGCGAGGTGACAAAGTTTGCAGATGATACTAAACTGCTCAAGATAGTTAAGACATATAAACTACCAAGATGGACGACCAGCAGAATGTGAAGAACTTCAAAGATTCAAAAATAGTGATGGGCAACAAAATGACAAATGAACATTTAATGCGGATAATGTAAAGTATGCACATGGAAAAATAACCCAACTATACATACAATATGATGAGGGATAATTGAGCTACAAGAGCCAGGAAAAAGATCACCACAGCGTCATCGGATAGTTCTCTGAAGTCCACAGTGCAGAGGGGCAAGAAAAAGGAAAAAAAAGCAAAACAGGATGTTAGAATCATTAAAAAGGGGATAGAGAATAAGACTGAAGAATATATATTGCGCTAATAAATCCATAGTACGCCCAACATCTCGAATACTGGTACAGATGTGGTTTCTCACTCAAAAAAGATACTTCTAGCAACTAAAAAAGTTCAGACAAGGGCAACTAGAAATGAATTAGGGTTTGGAGAGGTCCCATACGAGGAAAATTAAAAGAGGCTAGGCCGCTAGCTTGGAAAGAGGAGACAAGTGGGGGATAATGATAGAGGTATAAAATCCATGAGTGATGTTAGAAAGTGGATAAGGAACAGAAGTTATGTACTTATTCCCATAATACAAGAGGCAGGGGTCACCAAATGCAAAATAATAGTAGCAGGTTGTAAAACAAAAAAAGGAAAGTTCTCTCACAACAGTGGCAACATAGTCACTTGTGAAATCTCCCTTACCTGAGGAGTTTGTGAAAGGCTGGGACTATAACAATGTTTAAAAGGGAAATAATAAAGAAATACTTACTCGGAATTTTTAGGACATAGAACATGCCATCTCCATATGAAATACAGTTCCAGAGAGATCACAGCTGCGACGTGCACTTCATCAAATTTGAGAACACTTACATTAAACCTGCTTAGATTTTCATTAAAGACCAAGCTTGTCAACACAGAAACTGAAAAGTGCTCAAAGCACAGGGGGTGGTGCCTACAATTCAAAGACCTATTGAAAGAAGAAGCTTGGACTGAAGTAAGTGGAAACTGTTGAACTCAGTAGGGATGAACTCTCTTTTTGAAAAGAGATAAAATACTGTCACTAGAAGTGTTAGACTGCAGCCTATGTATTGTACGGTAATCTTCGAAGACCTTATAAGCTTAGCAGGGCTGGGCTTGAATGGTGACATCAAGGAACAAGCAAGCAAAGAGTTCCTGTGGCACCCTTATAGACTAACAGACCCAGAAGTGAGCATGACTTTCATCGTGAATACGTCTGATGGAAGTGTAGTCACCCATCGAAAGCTCATGCCCAATAGTTGTTAGCTAGAAGGTGCCACAGGATCTTGCCTTGCTTTTACAGATCAGGAACGGCTTAACGACGGCTACCCTCTGATCAGGAACAAGGAAGTTCCAGAAGGTGATTATAGATTCAAGTAGGAGATACTTCTCCTCTGGTATTGTACTGAATTTCCCCTAAGCAAGTCGTCGGCGTGCTGTGGGCCATACATGCCGTCTTCAGTTGAAAGTAACTAAGGTCACTAAGATCTAACCAGTTGACACAAGAGGTCTAATTCAGGGTCCGGGCTAAACTCCAGCAATAGTTTAGACATCTGCTTCCCTACAATCTCCCTGGATTCAGCTGCACGTGTAATCATACCTTGTGTCTAAACACTGGGTTACCGTGACTCTGCTGTTAGACAGTTCGACTGGCTCAGAGGTGCTGCCTTCAGTGTGGCAAAAAAGTGATTCTTCTCTAGTTTCTA
This sequence comes from Chelonoidis abingdonii, assembly GCF_003597395.2. Taxonomy (NCBI): domain Eukaryota; kingdom Metazoa; phylum Chordata; order Testudines; family Testudinidae; genus Chelonoidis; species Chelonoidis abingdonii. The sequence continues at coordinate 4,913,291 of NC_133791.1, forward strand.
AAGTCTTGATTCATTTGAGGAATTCCATCAAAAGCTATCATTCCTATCTCTGAATACACTATCACAGTGGAATAAAAATTTGAAGCTCTGGTATAGATGCTACCAGGTCCGAACAAAAGTGCAAAGCTCTGGAATCTTAGCCTGGAACTATTGTATTTTCTATGGCAAATAGTTTCTGTACAACACAAATCTATTTAGTCTGGTCCAAAATCATAAGCCATTAAGAAGGATTTTTGATTTCTGTTTTCTGCCAAGTGGTTGCTTTTTACTTGTATGATTTGTGTGAAAAAAGGTAATTTTAAAGGCATATGGTCCTTATAGGATTATTCTGTATAAGTGTGTGTTTCTCTTAGGGTGGATAAAGAAGAATGGTAAGACTTGCCTAAAATTAACGGTGTAACTTGTGTTAAAAATATACCCCAGAGGTGTTGCATACACAAGAAAGATCCAGAATACGAAATCCGATTCAAACAAATCATCCACATATTTCCCTTATTTGTTTAGCCAATAGTGCTCTGGGTTTCTATAGGGAAGTGAGAAGCCATTGACTTATTCATTAAGAAGAGAGGAGAAGAAAGATGAGAGAGAGAGAGTGTGTGTGTGGGTCCTCAGACGGGTGAAACGGTAGTCATCTAGATCTACAAATAAGGCTGGTCAGAATGACATTTGTTTCTTTCGGGTTGATACGCAAAATTTAAACAAGAATCAAACGGGCACCATGTTGACTTCCCATTTTGTTAATATAATCTTTACCTGCTTTTCCCTGGACTACCATCTGTCCCGTTAATTGGGATAAACTTGGTTAAAGAGGCAGTTGTAATAGCTTGCAAAGACATACAAATACTCAAAAAAAAAAAAAAAAAAAACGCAACAAAAAATCATAAAACTTTGGCAGCCACGTGGGGAATAAAAGCGTAGGGCGGTCCATGCTGGAAATCACATCTTCGCATTTGTTAGGTCTCGGGATGAGGTGGATTACCTTACTGATGAGAGTACCCCCTCCTGTCAGTGTAGGTAGTGTTTAGACGCAGCCACTGGCAGCAGCGTAGTTGCACTGCTGTAGCATTCTCGTGTAAGACAAAGCCTTCAGCCTGAGATGGATGCTCTGAGCAGACATAAAATAACCTGCTTCTAAATCTTGCTGAACTTCTCCCTACACGAAAGTGGGTAGCAGGGTGGCAAATGCTTGCCTGCGCAAAGTTTAGAGGATAGTTTATTGACAAGAAGCACGTACAGTGTGTTAGTGACAACAGGTTCCAACTCCACAAGTGACAAGGGGTGGGTGGTCATAGTAATATCCTCTAAGTAAATCTAGTAATGCACCCATGCCATGCTGTACAGTTAAAATCATGGCCAACCATTAAAGCACTCTGCGATAAAGCACACCGATTCGTCGAGAATCGCAAGGTGCCCTGGTTAAATAAAAAGCTATATGGTAACAAGTGGGCCAGATATAGAGGAGAGATATAGAGCAATTAGGATTTCAAAGTCTATACTGGATACGTAACAAAGAACAAGGAATCTCTGCCTACAGATAACTTCTTAGATTTGTAACTATGAGTAGAAGTACCCAAGCCTCAAAATCAAGATTGTGCTGTGATGTACGCAAACCATTTTAGACAACAGGGTAGTCGCCTTGCAATACAAATACTAGTGCTGGCCCAGTCATTCGGGCGGGAGCCAAAAGCTACACTTGCAGTTCTGTAGCCCTTAGCTCGAGTCCATGAGCGAGCAGCGACTGTCCAGCTGCAGGACTTGTATTCGCAGTGCAAGAACCCAGTTACAATCTAAAGACAGAGCTGCTACAAATTTTTACATAAGATAGATTTCGCATTGAAATGCGGCCACCTCTGTGAGTTGGCAGCCAAGTAGACAGCTGGCACACGAACAGTGTGGGGAGAAAAAAGGGAGGAATTGGCCAGGGCTCGTAAGCAAACCCTACTCTGACAGATACTGTGAGATTGTAGTTTGTCCATCGAGCAGAAGGGACTTCGACTCTAAAGGAGCCAGCCTGGAAACATAAACTGAATTTCATGCAGCAAGTCTGTATAAAGAACAAGGGCTAAATGTATCCGCTGAGTATTGGAATCGTATAGGTTCCCCATGGTCCAATGTTCACACCTGGGATGTCGATCATGAAGCTGCCTGTTGACAGCATTTATTCATACTGTGTGCAGTCCTTCCATTGCTGGATGTCCATAGGTTAATCGTTTATAGTGTGTTGCGCATTAAATTCATACTTATATCCATGATGGATATGTTTGATAAACTTGTGTTGATCAGGTGGAAACAGGGGACAAATGAATGGATTGGAGGAGTTCATCGGAGGGAACTTCTGGGGTCGGAGCTTTACTCACGAAAACAAGGTATCTTGAAATGCAGTTTAAGGTAGAAAAGGAAATACAGGGGCTAATAAGAGGCCTTCAGTTTGTTGGTCTCTTTAGAACAAAAGAAGGAAAACCATGTGGTGGAGAATGAGATTCCAACCTTGCACTTAAGAACCACTATCCGCCACAGCATTTTCGTTAATTGCCCATTAATGCACTGTGCCAGTTTATCTTTATAGTCTCTATTAAATGCTCTTTGTTCCCCCTGGGGGTTTTTGTCACTGCTGCTATTTAAACAACCAGCCTGGGCCCCTGAGCTGTGATAACATGCCTCTGTGATACTAGTGTATAAATCCAGGCAATCCACCAAAAAAGCCCTCCATTAGAAACACAGAGGACAAAGCAATAAGAAATACCTCAAGTGGGCAAAAGCTGACACGCCTGGGATAGAGATTTTTTGTCCAGTTTCTAGGATTTGGTGCAGGGGGCGGTTGGGTAAATTCCCTTTTATCTTTAATAGGCTTTCCCTCACTGGTTACATTTTGAGGTAGCAGGCTGCTCCATTGTACCTGTTGAGTTTCTGTGCCCGTTCCAACATGAATGAGCTGCCAGACTTTGAAGATCTGACTCCAGGTTCAGTTTCAATCTGAAGTTCTGAAGAGCAGCAAGTCGAGATGGATGTTACTGGCAATTGTCCTTGATTTAGCAGATAGGTCTGCTCGAATGCCGCCGATGGGATGTTGGGATGGAGGAATCAGAGTTATCGGCACAGAATTCTTCCTGACTACTGCTGGTGATCTTGCCCACACTAGGTAGCGATGTCCATATTGGGGCGGAAGGAATGTCCTCCAGGCAGATTGCGCTGACGCTCCTGAGGTTTTCCGCCTTCCCCGCAAGCATGAGGCATGGGTCACTGCTGGTAAATCCTGCTTTAGTCTTGCGAACCACAATTGTGAAGACTTCAATACCTCGGACATAGGTTAGCGTTTTTATAGAAGTGGATGGGTAGGGTTCTTATGGCCTCTTGGTGCAGGAGGTCAGACGAGATGACAATGTTGGTCCCGTCTGACCTATGAGTGTGCAGGAGAGGCGCCTGCGTGATTGCAAGTAAATCGAGGCAAGAGGGTAGCTCATTCCTGTGCATTTCAGGGATTTGTACATGCAGAGAAAGAGAGGCCATATTGCCAATCCACAGCCTAGTCGGGTGCTGCTGGTTAACGCAACACTGTGAATCAAGGTGGTTTTCTGTGTCCCAAGATTCAGTGACTTAAATGCTGTTACCCAGAGACGCGTTACATATCAGTGATTGAGGGGAAGGTCAAAGGAGAGGAACAGATTCGCAGTGTTTTTTTGGAACATTCAATGAGTCGACGACTTTTCAACAAGTCTCCTTTACTGGCGTGAGAGCAACATGGCTAGGCTTCTAACAAGGTTTATAGCTGTAACTGTATAGCAGGGGGGATCCAGAAATGGCAGGACTAATCTGCTGCTGATTATTTGGTGCTTTCTTAATACTCTCTAGCGGACAGACGGCCTTCTCTTTAAGCTTACTTGGACCTAAATACCTGAGACATATCCCACTTCATCCTATCTACTAAGCCCACTCGGCCTTCTTCGCCACCCCAACCCGAGAGGGGATGAGTGCGCTGCTGTGTGGCAGGTCCACTGGAATTCATTCGTGCTGAACCGTGAAAGTTGCTAGGCTACAACCAGCAGTCCAGGAACAGGAAGGATGAAAGATGCTGAGTATAAAGAACTGATCCAGATAGCTCTATGAGTTTCACTGCAGTTTTACTAGAAATGTATCACGTAACACAGGGTGAGGTGAAGATACTGAGCTAGTTTTTGCAATCTGCTCTTGAAACATTATATGAAGCCCAATATACTAGAGGCTACTGGGACACATCTATTTTATATAGCCTGTGAACCTAATTTGAATTCTGAAGGCATTAAGGAAGTTTGTTTGATGAAAAGGTGGCATATTCCGTGTTTTGCACATGCAGTCTATGGACAGAGTTCTCATAGACTCTAGGACTGGAAGAACTCGAGAAGGTCACCCCCCCCCCCCCCCCCCCCCCCCCCCCCCCCCCCCGGAGATCCAGATCTCATGCCCTCATGGCAGGACCCAATACGTCTAGACATCCTAGTAGATCATTACCTAACACTTAAAATATCTCCAGAGATGGAGATTCCACAACCCCTGCCAGAGAGCAAGCAATACCTAAAAGTTCGAGTCAACAAACTGGAAGGACACTTGCCACAATTCCTCATTTCCACAGTCTTCGGGGTCAGGGGGGACGACATCTTTCAACAGTTACTCGCATAAGTCATCTAGGCCTGATTGGAGAGAAGGGGTACAAGATCGATGTGAAGCTCGTCTAAATAGGCTGGGAGAGTCACTGGAGATCTGAATAAAGGAATGCCTGTTTGGTTTGGTGGGGGCTGGTTTTTTTGAAATGACCTCTCTTACTAATTCTGCAGAATTTGAGCTTCAGACAAGATAAGCCGCAACCACAGAATAACCGAGTAACTTGCGTTTCTTCCGTAGAAATGATGATGCTGCAAGCTGCTTCAAAGGGATCAGCAACAAATGTTGACAGGCTGGTGAAAGATGTGTAGGTGGGGCCTACCAGACACTGGGTAAGTGGAAATCTAATAGCTAGCAGCTTGGGTAAATCTGCCACAGCAGATAAAGGTACTCAACAGGGCGGGGGGGGGGGGAAATGAGTCAACTCAAGATTTGCGAAAGATCATACCTATATTTGCTGTGCCATTTACTTAATATGTTGATTGTGTGAATATTGAAGACACTTCAAATACTTAAAGGATGAGCATGTATTACCAACTTCTCCTAAGTGACTCTTTCCTGTGCTCCTGGATTTTATGAGTCCCCACGAACCTCACAAGACCAATCTGATGGCCTATTCTCAG